>NW_017208099.1:0-4103 GCF_001704415.2 Capra hircus | reverse complement strand
CTTTCCCACGAGGCTTTCCCACAGGGCTGTCCCACGTGCCACCGTGGTGTGAGTCGATCCTCGCTAGAAAGTCAAGGCAGTGCAGGGAAAACAGGTTCCCCTGGAATGGACTGAGACATCTGGGGGACTCTGCGCGAATGGTGGAACGACCCTTGAGTTCCTCTCGCCTTTCCTGTGGAGAGCGCCTCATCTTGAGATGCGACGGGAACGCCGGGAATTCATTCCCAACCACACAGGGAAAGGATCCCTCCTCTCGAGCAACGAGCCGGAAACGGAGCTCCTCTGGATGTGGCCGGACCCTCGTGCTTCCTCTTGAGTGGAGACGGGTATGTCGGGAAATTCTTTAGTTGCAGCATAACTGTGAAAGACTCTTTAGAAGTTCCAGAGTTCACGTGTGATTAGCCTGGAGACACATCAGTGGAAACGGGCCTCATCTCACCTGCATGGGAGAACCTCCTGGATTTTACCGAGTTGCGGCAGGTGCTCTCGACTTACGACGGGGACCTCATGGACCCGCTCTGGTTAACTCAGGAAAGGCCAGTCCCATGTGAGTTGCTAGAGGTCCTGTCGCTATTCCTCTCCGTCGATGCCAGGGCCTAAGACCTTGTGTGGAGTCGGGGCCGGAACCTGAGGATTCCTCTCCAGGGCTGACATGCATCTTGGGTATTTCTGGAGTCTCCCCAGGGGAGTCAGTTCTCGTCTCGAGTAGGGGCATGCACGTGCGCTTTCCTCCCGTGCTGTAGCAGCAGTGTCAGCGCTTCCCGTCGCGTGAATTAAGGGATCTGTGGCTTTCCCCCGAGGCTTTCCCCACGAGGCTTTCCCACAGGGTTGTCACACGTGCCACCAGGTGTGAGTCGATCCTCAGCGTGAAAGTCGAAGCAGTGCAGGGAAAACAGGATCCTCTGGAATGGACTGAGACATCTGGGGGACTCTTGGAATGGTGGCACGACCCATGAGTTCCTCTCGCCTTTCCTGTGCAGCGCGCCTCCTCTTGAGATGCGACGGGAACGCCGGGAATTCTTTCCCGACCACTCAGGGAAAGAATCCCACTCTCGAGCTAGCAGGCGGAAACCTGGCTCCTCTGGAGGTGGGCGGGACTCTCGTGCTTCCTCTCGAGAGGAGACGGGGTATGTGGGGAACTTCTTGAGTTGCCAGCAAGGGTGTGAAGAACCCTTTGGAAGTTCCAGAGGTTAGGTGAATATCCTGGAGACGCCTCAGCGGAAATGGGCCTCATCTCGCCTGGAGGGGAGAACCTCCTGCATTTTCTCGAGTTGCGGCAGGTGCTCTCGACTTACGACGGGGACCTCCAGGGACCCGCTCTGTGGCCTCAGGAAAGGCCAGTCCCCATGCGAGTTGCTCTGGGGCCTCTCGGGATTCCTCTCCCGTTAATGCTGGCCTAAGACCTTGTGTGGTGTCAGTGCCGGAACCTGATGATTCCTCTCCAGTGATGACATGGATCTTGGTGTACTTCTGGAGTCTCCCAAGGGAGTCAGTCCTCGTCTCGAGTAGGGGCATGCACGTGCGCTTTCCTTCCGAGCTGTAGCAGCAGAGTCACGCTTCCCTTCACGTGGATCAAGTCATCAGGGGCTTTTCCTCGAGGCTTTCCCACGACGCTTTCCCACGAGGCTTTCACACAGGGCTGTCCCACGTGCCACCGTTGTGTGAGCCGATACTCGGCTTGAAAGTCGAGGCAGTACAGGCAAAACAGTTTTCCCTGGAATGGACTGATACATCTGGGGGACTCTGGAATGGTGGCACGACCCTGGAGTTCCTCTCGCCTTTCCTGTGGAGAGCGCCTCCTCTTGAGATGCGACGGGAACGCCGGGAATTCTTTCCCGACCACGCAGGGAAAGGATCCTCCTCTCGAGCTAGAGGTGGAAACGGGGCTCCTCTGGATGTGGGTGGGACTCTCGTGCTTCCTCTCGGGTGGAGACTGGTATGTCAGGGATCTTCTTGAGTTGCAGCAAGGTTGTGAAGGACCCTTTGGAATTTCCAGAGGTTAGGTGTGATTAGCCTCGAGACACCTCAGCGGAAATGGGCCTCATCTCGCCTGGTGGGTAGAACCTCCTGGATTTTCTCGAGTTGCGGCAGGTGCTCTCGACTTACGACGGGGACCTCAGGGACCCGCTCTGGTGGCCTCAGGAAACGCCAGTCCCCCCATGCGTGTTGCTAGGGGCCTCTCGGGATTCCTCTCCTGCCGATGCCGATGCTTAAGACCTTGTGTGGAGTCGGTGCCGGAACCTGAGGATTCCTCTCCAGTGCTGACATGGACCTTGGGGTATTTTCTGGAGTCTCCTCAGGGGAGTCAGTCCTTGTCTCGAGTGGGGGCATGCACGTGCGCTTTCCTCCCGAGCTGTAGCAGCAGTGTCACGCTTCCCTTCGAGTGTATCCCTAGAATCAGTGGCTTTCCCTCGAGGCTTTTCCACGAGGCTTTCCCACGACGCTTTCCCACCAGGCTTCCACGACGCTTTCCCACAGTGATGTCCACGTTCCACCGTGGTGTCAGTCGATCCTCGGCTTGAAAGTTGAGGCAGTGCCGGGAAAACAGGCTTCCGTGGAATGGACTGAGACGTCTGGGGATCTGGGAAAGGTGGACCACACTGGAGTTCCTCTCGCCTTTCCTGTGGAGTGCGCCCCCTCTTGAGATGTAACGGGAACGCCGGAATTCTTTCACGACCACGCAGGAAAAGGATCCCACCTATCGAGCTATGAGGCGGAAACGGGGCTCCTCTGGATGTGGGCGGGACTCTCGTGCTTCCTCTCGAGTGGAAACGGGAATGTCGGGGAACTTCTTGAGTTGCAGAAAGGTTGTGAAGGACCCTTTGGAACTTCCAGAGGTTAGGTGTGATTAGACTCGAGACGTCTCAGCAGAAATGGGCCTCATCTCGCCTGGAAGGGAGAACCTCCTGGATTTTCTCGGAGTTGCGGCAGGCGCACTCGACTTACGACGGGGTCCTCAGGGACCCGCTCTGGTGGCCTCAGGAAAGGCCAGTCCCCATGCGAGTTTTCGGTGGCCTCTCGGGGGCCTCTCGGGTTTCCTCTCCCGTCGATGCTGGGGCCTAAGACCTTGTGTGGAGTCAGTGCCGGAACCTGAGGAATCCTCTCCCAGTGCTGACATGGATCTTGGGGTACGTCTGGAGTCTCCCCAGGGGAGTCAGTCCTCGTCTCGAGTGGGGGCATGCACATGCGCTTTCCTCCCCCAGCTGTAGCAGCAGTGTCACGCTTCCCTTCGAGAGGATCAAGGGATCTGTGGCTTTCCTCGAGGCTTTCCCACGAGGTTTTCCCACGAGGCTTCCCACTGGGCTGTCCCACGTGCCACCGTGGTGTGAGTCGATCCTCGCTTGAAAGTTGAGGCAGTGCAGGGGAATACAGTTTTCCCTGGAATGGACTGAGACATCTGGGCGACTCTGGGAATGGTGGCACGACCCTGGAGTTCCTCTCGCCTTTCTTGTGGAGAGCGCCTACTTGAGATGCGACGGGAACGCCGGGAATTCTTTCCCGACCACGCAGGGAAAGATCCCTCCTCTCGAGCTAGGAGGCGGAAACGGGGCTCCTCTGGATGTGGGCGGGACTCTCGTGCTTCCTCTCGAGTGGAGTCGGGAATGTTGCGGAACTTCTTGAGTTCCAGCAAGGGTGTGAAGGACCCTTTGGAAGTTCCAGAGTTTAGGTGTGATTAGCCTCGAGACGCCTCAGCGAAATGGGCCTCATCTCGCCTGGAGGGAGAACCTCCTGGATTTTCTCGAGTTAAGGCAGGTGCTCTTGACTTACGACGGGGACCTCAGGGACCCGCTCTGGTGGCCTCAGGAAAGGCCAGTCCCCTTGGGAGTTGCTCGGGGGCCTCTCGGGGGTCTCTCGGGATTCCTCTCCAGTCGATATCGGGGCCTAAGACGTGTGTGGAGTCGGTGCCGACCTGAGGTTTCCTCTCCAGTTCTGACATGGATCTTGGTACTTCTGGAGTCTCCCCAGCGGAGTCATTCCTCGTCTCGAGTGGGGCATGCAGGTGCGATTTCCTCCGAGCTGTAGCCGCAGTGTCACCCTTTCCTTCACGTGGAACAAGGGATCTAGGGACTCGTGTGGCATTCCGTTCGAGGCTTTCGCGCGGA
>NW_017208098.1:0-4104 GCF_001704415.2 Capra hircus | reverse complement strand
TTTAGTTTTACACACAATGGTGATTCTGGAATTTTAATCACTAAATCCCTACTCCATTTCCTCTGCCACAGATAATATATAAAATGCTTTCAAATTTCATTTTTTGTACCTCTTCTTTTTCTATCAGTGAATCTCTAAATATTTTTCCAGTAGTTGGACTCACAGCCACAATTTCTTCACTTCATCCAGAAGAGACACTCTCTGTGGCACAGTATCTTAAAGATATTTGATGGGTTTGCCTTCAGGCTCTTACCTAAATAAAGGGTTGGAAACTGTATGTGCTTACAAAGTGATTGAAATCAAGTGTCACAGAGATGAAAATTTATTTGAATTAAAGACTTTTGAGCAAGAAGAACTCAAGGCAGAGTTAGGAAGATAAAACAAATAAGGATGTCTAAAAAGAACTGAGGTTTCAGTCTGGAGTTTAAAGACCCTTTCTTCAATTTAAATGTAGCAACTAAAATTATGATTGAAAATAATCTCAAAAGACTATATCTGCCAAGATCAATTGCTATCCAACTTTTTTTTTTTTTTTGTCTTCATGAGATTAATAGAGAATGGAGATTTCAGAATGAGTTCAGTTCAGTTCAGTAGCTCAGTCTTGTCCAACTCTTGCGACCCCATGAATTGCAGCACGCCAGGCCTCCCTATCCAATCACCAACTCCTGGAGTTCACCAAACCCATGTCCATCGAGTCGGTGATGCCATCTAGCCATCTAATCCTCTGTCATCCCCTTTTCCTCCTGCCCCCAATTCCTCCCAGCGTCAGAGTCTTTTCAATGAATCAACTTTTCGCATGAGGTGGCCAAAGAATGAGTTCAGGGTTGTATTATTGTTATATAGTATCTAGTGTTATTTACAAATGGTATTGCTGCTGCTAAGTCGCTTCAGTTGTGTCCGACTGTGGGACCTATAGACAGCAGCCCACCAGGCTCTCCCATCCCTGGGATTCTGCAGGCAAGAACACTGGAGTGGGTTGCTATTTCCTTCTCCAATGCATGAAAGTGAAAGAGAAGTCTTTCAGTCATTTCCGACTCTTAGTGACCCCATGGACTGCAGCCTACCAGGCTCCTCCGTCCATGGGATTTTCCAGGCAAGAGTACTGGAGTGGGTGACATTGCCTTCTCCACAAATGGTATTACTATCATTTAAATTTGTTTCAAATGTAACTGTACCTTTGTTTCAAACTGTAATTGTACCTTAAATTAACAAATAAATCATTAGTCATGAGAATTTTAAGAAAAAGTTCTATAACTCACAATAAAAGATATGTAGAATGTGATGAGCAATATTAAACTACCTGATATCAAAAATTCTAGTAGTATTTATGCTTTAAAACATAATTCATGAATTATATTTCACATAAATTGAAAAATGAGAAAGCATTTTGTAAAGACAGATATTTATTCAATTAGTGGTATTATGCTTAAAAAGCCAGAAAAACAAAGCTTTTAATTATCTGAAATTTCAGGTATATGGAGTCTTTGTCATTTTTAAGCCAAAGATTTACCTTAATTTTTCATTCTTCTCATAGAACTACCCCATAGATGAAAATTAGGTGCTTTTAGGAAATAACTCTGTATCAGACTTGGAGCACAAAAATAAGGACAATTATTTTTACTTTTTATAAATTATTAAAGGAAGAACAATTCTTTCCATTACCAAAAATGTCAGTAATGAAATCAAGCATATAATAGTATAAATGTGGAAAAAAATTTTCAATGACATAAATTTGTTACCCAGCCAAAACTTATATAGAATTGTAGTGAAACATACTTATTTTGAAAAGAGTTCTGGAATGATGAATCTTAATAGTATCTATCAGCATGCATTTTCAAAATACAAATCCCCTGCAAGTAAAGATCATAGCTATTTTTAAAGACTAGAACTATTTCAATAGATACAATATTTTTTTCTGAAAATTTAAATAGGATGTTGTTTCAATGAAAAACTGATTTCCTAAGAAGCAGTAATAAGTATTCTCATAAAATTATGAACAGCTAACATCATTTCTCACATAACTTTCCAGAATATGTAGATGTTGCTTTTTTGTGAGAAACTGAACTTGAATTAGCCTTCTAAACATCAAGAGGTATACTTAAAGGCCAATTCACTTTTACAGTTCAGGTAAAAAAAGCTTTGAATTTCAGATATCTATGTGGATATTTTTCTTTCACTCCTGTGAATATTTTATTGTCTACTTATGTTAGATACTAGGAAATATTTTATAATATTATTGACTTGATATATTAATAATTTTGTAATTCAATATAATAGTAAAAATGTGTGCATGCTCAGTCACTCAGTCAGGTCTGACTCTTGCGACCCTATGGACTGTAGTCAACTGGGCTTCTCTGTCCATGGGATTTTCCAGGCAAGAATACAGGAGCAGGTTGCCATTTCCCCTTCCGTGGGGTCTTCTTGATCCAGAGGTCAAACACATCTCCTACTTTGGCAGGTGGATTCTTTACCACTGGGCCACCTAGGAAGCCAATGGTCCCTTAAAATATCTTCCAAATATTATCTATACTTTATTAATACATCTTTATTAGTATTATCGATAAATTGGAAGAATTGTGCTGAAATAAACTACTGTTGTTGTGATGGTCATAGAATAATAAGATTGTTGCAATGTAGATAGTGCTTTATCTCAGATTTGGCTGCCTGTTCTAAATTATCCTAAGGGAAAGAAAGATTTTAAACATTTAAATCTCTAAAAATTTGTTTGTCTGCCTATCTGGCTATCACTCTCATGAAGTCTTATTAAGCCAATTGTGCTTTTGTTTGAAAAAAAACAAACAAACAAACAAACAGTGGAGTTGTTTATGTGCTGTTACTTCTATTAAGAGGAGGATAGGATCAAGCTGTCAGAACTTAAATTCCTCCTTAGCTTTCTGATAGCAGTGGGTTTTGTACAATACTTTCAACAACCCTCAGTTGTTGTTGTTGTTGTTGTTTTTAATCTTCAAGATGGGGAGATACTAAAGCTTTTATTACATGATGAACGTAAGACAAATGAGATAATGCATGTAAAATATGTGCCATATGCCTCCTATTCGGTAAATGGCAGTTATTGCAAATGAGCATGGTGGCTGCCCTGAAAATATAAGTAGGCCAACCAGGATTCACAACAGGGCTTGCCTGATTCTAACCCCCATTATCCCTACACTATATAATATTGCCTCTTGATCACAAATATCTCACCAATGAAAGAGTCTCCTGAAAGAGGTTTGCTTAAAGTGGTAACATTAAAGTTCAAAATATAATTAACCAGGCCATAGAATTGAACAGTTAACTTTCTAGTAATGGAATTTGTTAACAAAATGCCATTTAGTCAGTTTCCTTTGCAGCCCAAGCCAGGTGGGTTTGCTGGAGGACAGAAGTGCTGATGAGACAATGTACTACCCATTTGGTCTCCCTGAAGATGATCCCAGGTGGCATAGTGTGCATTCATTGTTCACATAAGACCATATTTTTTTTTTTTACTTTTTATTATATCTCCCTTAGAAAAAAATATAAATGTTTTGTGTTATCTACAAAGGGAAAAAAAGTTTGGCTCTGATATTTGAAAGAGCCATGTCCTATATGAAATTATCCTCATGTTAAAATAGCTTCCCAGGTGGGCTCAGTGGGTAAAGAATCTGCGTACTAATGCAGGAGACATAAGAGATGTGGGTTCGATTTCCTGGTCAGTAAGATCCCTTGGAGAAGGAAATGGCAACACACTCTAGTATTCTTGCCTGGAAAGTTCCATGGACAGAAAATCCCTCTTGTCTCATGGGCTATAGTCCATGGGGTCTCAAAGAGTCATTCATGACTTAGCAACTAAACAGCAACATCAAAATAAAAGCAACAGTTTATAATTGCAATTAACCAGATATCTGTCATAATTTTTTATTCTAATCTCATCCCAGAAATGTGAAACTTTGAAGTACATTTTAAATAATGAAACAAGAAAATATCTTAAATTTTATTTGTATAATTACATTGTTCCAAGAATGTCTTTTAAAGAGGCAGAATTGAAAATGACACATAAAACAATAAGCTATTTTGTTAATATTGGTCACATGTTTTAAAATATCTGGCTTTCAGATGCCAGAGAAT
>NW_017208097.1:0-4104 GCF_001704415.2 Capra hircus | reverse complement strand
GCGTGATCAAGCCTCAGGTAACCCCCTGTTCCCGAGCATCGAACCCCAAAACCAGAGTCTGTTTATGCTCTCACCTACACTTCTGACTTTACGGGGGCTCTCCCCCATAACTGTTTCTCTCGGAGAAGAAGTAAACGTGCAGCTTCAAGGCAATAAATATTCTTGGGCATGAAGAGTGTTTCAGCTTGCCGACTCTCTGAAGTTATCTAGCCCACCTTTATAGGTTTGTCCGGCCACATGTGATTGTTTACAGCCTCCCAACCTGAGAGGCATGAGATGTTTTAGACTTACTAAAGGCAAATTATTTTGGGGAGTTAGAAATTATTAGTATAGTTGGTTAGGAATTATATTGGTGAAGGGTTCTTCATTTGTTGTGTCAAAAATTGCTGCTAATTCCCTGCTCTGGGTGGACAAGGATATTTTAGGTCAAACCTCTCTGCTGACAGACCAGCTTGTGTGACAGGATTATCCATACTGCTGCCACTAGGCACAAGATTGTTTACTGCCTCTCAACTGTAAACAGCACAGAGAGTTTTGGAGTATTTTGAGAGTCTTAATTAGCATAGGACTTTTTCTTCTTGTTGAGTCAATGATTGCCACCAGGCCTCCATATCCTTAGGCACTTGGGATATATTAATCAATGTATTTGGAATATAGCAAAGGAAATATAGCAGTTTTTGATGTTAGCAATACTAGACTTTTTGAGTTAATGGATTTTCACTTTTGTAATAGATCACTGTACTTTGTTATATATCACTGTGTCCTTTCTATGTAAGAATGTAACTTTATCATATCTTAAGACTAAATAGATCTTAAGGGGAGAATTGATGAAAGGATTTTCATTTGTTAGGCTGATGTTTGCTGATAAATCTCCATGTTCCCTACCCTTATAATGAATATAACTAGTATATAGGAGAAATAAGTATTAACCTTTAAGCATATAGGAGAAATAAGAATTCACCTTTAAGACTAATCATGTTAACCTTGGGTTAAAATAAATTCCTTTCTTTATTGTAACTCACTACACCCTCACCCTATAGGAATGTAACTTTATTTGGAGGGTGGTGCCTGGTTTAAGAAAAAAACACCCTTGAAGAAATAAGTTTATTTGGTTATCAGAAAGAAAGGATCATAAAATGTCAGCAGGTCTCATTCATGGCCAGAAGATGATGTAAGATCCCTAAGACCTTTTTTTTATACATTTATGTGAAGCACCTGATTTTGATAAAGGTCAGGATGCCGACTCCTGCGTGACTCTGTATTCATCCCTATGTGTAACAAGAGGTATACAAGCAAAACCAAAATAAAAGAAATCAGATCAGTTTCCGGAAAGACTGATTCCCCATGTCGCTTCTTTTTTGCTCCCGTTTTTCTGGCTGAATTCTCTACTGGAGGATGGATGCTATTCCACGTAATCCAAGTTATTCAGCCTCTTTTTCTCCAATAATCTTCCTACTACACAATCCATTTCTAATCTCTTTATATCTGGGATTAAATATGTATATTTCCAAAGACGACGACTACGTCCCCACCTTCGAATCACGCTGGATCCACCGGGGCTGGACACGGGACTTTCCCTGCTTGGTCGGGAAAGTATTCCCGGCGTTCCCACCGCATCTCAAGAAGAGGCGCTCTCCACAGGAAAGGCGAGAGGAACTCCAGGGTCGTGCCACAATTCCAAGAGTCCCCCAGATGTCTCAGTCCATTCCAGAGGAACCTGTTTTCCCTGCACTGCCTTGATTTTCACGCCGAGGATCGACTGGCACCATGGTGGCACGTGGGACAGCGATGTGGAAAAGCCTCGTGGGAAAGCCTCGAGGGAAAGCCCCGTGAGAAATACCTCGAGGGAAAGACATAGATCTCTTGATCCACGCGACGGGCAGCGTGACACTGCTACTGCAGCTCAGGAGGTAAGCGTTCTTGCATGATCCCGCTGAGAAGAGGACTGACACCCCTGGGGAGACTCAAGAAGTACCCCAAGAACCATGTCACCACGGGAGAGGAATCCTCAGGTACCGGCCTCGACTTCACACAAGGTCTTAGGCCCCACCATCGACGGAGAGGAATCCTGAGAGGCCCCGTAGCCACTCGGATGGGAACTGGCCTTTCCTGACGCCACCAGAGCGGGTCCCTGAGGTCCCAGCGTACGTTGAGAACACCTGCCACAATTCGAGAAAATCCAGGAGGTTCTCCCCTCCAGGCAAGATGAGGCCAATTTCCGCTGAGGCACTCGAGGCTAATCACACCTAAACTCTGGAAATTCCAAAGGTTCCTTCACAACCTTGCTGAAACTCAAGAAGTTCCCCGACATACCGTCTCCACTCCAGAGGAAGCACGAGGGTCCCGCCCACATCCAGAGGAGCCCCGTTTCTGCCTCGGACCTCGAGATGACGGATCCTTTCCCTGCTTGGTCGGGAAAGAATTCCCGGCGTTCCCGTCCCATCTCAAGAGGAGGCGCTCTCCACAGGAAAGGCGAGCGGAACTCCAGGTCGTACCACCATTCCAAGAGTCCCCCAGATGTCACAGTCCATTCCAGAGGAACCTGTTTTCCCTGCACTGCCTCGACTTTCAAGCGAGGATCGACTCACACCATGGTGGCAGGTGGGACAGCCCTGTGGGAAAGACTCTTGGGAAAGCCTTGAAGGAAAGACTTGAGTGAAAGCTACAGATCCCTTGACCACGCGTTAGGAAGCGTGACACTGCTGCTACAGCTCGGGAGGAAAGCGCACGTGCATGCCCACACTCGAGACGAGGACTGACTTCCCTGGGGAGACTCCAGAAGTACCCAAGAACCATGTCAGCACTGGAGAGGAATCCTCAGGATCCGCCTCGACTCCACACAAGGTCTTAGGCCCCGGCATCGACCCAGAGAATCCGAGGTCCCCCTGGCCAACTTGCATGGGGACTGGCCTTTCCTGAGGCCACGAGACAGGTTCCTGAGGTCCCCGTCGTAATTCGAGAGCACCTGCCGTAACTCGAGAAAAATCCAGGAGGTTCTCCCCTACAGGCAAAATGAGAGGCCTATTTCCACTGACGCATCTAGAGGCTAAGCACACCTAACCTCTGGAACTTCCAATGGTTCCTTCACACACTTGCTGCAACTCAAGAGCTTTCCCGACATACCCGTCTACACTCAAAGGAAGCACGAGGGTCCCGCCCACATCCAGAGAAGCCCCGATCCCCCCTCGAGGCTCCAAAGGAGAGATCTTTTAACTGCTTGCATTTCCCGAGTCAAAGACCTTGTGTTGAGTTGGGACCGGAAACTGAGGATTCCTCTCCAGTGCTGACGTGGATTTTTGGTACTTCTGGACTCTCCCCAGGGGAGTCAGTC
The DNA here is from genome assembly GCF_001704415.2 of Capra hircus. Taxonomy (NCBI): domain Eukaryota; kingdom Metazoa; phylum Chordata; class Mammalia; order Artiodactyla; family Bovidae; genus Capra; species Capra hircus. Next base: position 773 of record NW_017208097.1, on the reverse strand, counting down.
CTCGTCTCGAGTGGGGAAATGCACTTGGGCTTTCCTCCCTAAAGGTGGCAGCAGTGTCATGCTACCGACGGGTGGATCAAGGGATGTGTGGCTTTCCCTGTAGGATTTCCCATGAGGCTTTCCCACGAGGCTAACACACAGGGCTGTCCCACGTGCCACCGTGGTGTGAGTCGATCCTCGACGTGACAGTCAAGCAGTGCAGGTAAAGAGTTTCCTTTGGAAGAAGTCCCTCCGGACTCCTCCTCTGGCACGACCCTGGAGTTCCTCTCGCCTTTCCTGTGGAGAGCGCTTCCTCTTGGATGCGACGGGAATGCCAGGAATTCTTTCCCGACCACGCAGGGAAAGGATCCCTCATCTCGAGCTACAGGGAGGAAAAGGGCCTTCTCTGGATGTGCAAGGGACGCTCGCGCTTCCTCTCGAGTGGACAAGGTATGTCGGGGAACTTCTTGAGTTTGCAGCAAGGGTGTGAAGGACCCTATGGAAGTTCCAAAGGTTAGATGTGATTAGCCTCGAGTCGCCTCAGCGGAAATGGGCCTCATCTAGCCTGGAGGGGAGAATCTCCAGGATTTTCTCGAGTTGCGGAGTAGGTGCTCTCGATTTACGACGGGGACCACAGGACCCTATCTGGTGGCCTCAGGAAAGGCCACTCTCCGTGCGAGTTGCTTATTGGCCTCTCAGGATTCCTCTCCCTTCAATGCTGGGGCCTAAGACCTTTTGTGAAGTCGGGCCCCGTAAACTGAGAATTATTCTCCAGTGCTGACATGGATCTTGGG
>NW_017208096.1:0-4105 GCF_001704415.2 Capra hircus | reverse complement strand
GCGAGAGCACCTGCCGCAACTCGAGGAAATTCCAGGAGGTTTCCCTCCAGGCGAGATGAGGCCCATTTCCGCTGAGGCGTCTCGTGTCTAATCACACCTAACCTCTGGAACTTCCAAAGGGTCCTTCACACCCAACTCAAGAAGTTCGAGATGCCGATAAATGGGCCGCCTGGAGGGAGACCCCTGGCAGTTGCGGCAGGAAAGCGGGGGACCTCCAGGCTCTGGTGGCTCAGGAAAGCAGTCCCCATGCCGTTGCGGGGGTCTCGGGATTCCTCTCCTCGATGCCGGGGCCTAAGACTTGTGTGGAGTCGGTGCCGGAACCTGAGGATTCCTCTCCAGTGCTGACATGGATCTTGGGTACTTCTGGAGTCTCCCCAGGGGAGTCAGTCCTCGTCTCCAGTGGGGCATGCACGTGCGCTTTCCTCCCGAGCTGTAGCAGCGTGTCACGCTTCCATAGGCGTGGATCAAGGGATCTGTGCTTTCGCTTGAGGCTTTCCCACGAGCATTCGAGGCTGTCCACAGGGCTGTCCACGTGCCAACGTGGTGTGAGTCGATCCTCGGCTTGAAAGTCAAGGCAGTGCAGGGAAAACAGGTTTCCCTGGAATGGACTAAGACATCTGGGGGACTCTGGAATGGTGGCACGACCCTGGAGTTCCTCTCGCCTTTACTGTGGAGAGCGCCTCCTCTTGAGATGCGACGGGAACGCCGGGAATTCTTCCCGACCACACAGGGAAAGGATCCCTCCTCTCGAGCTAGAGGCGGAAAAGTGGCTCCTCTGGATGTGGGTGGGACTCTCTGCTTCCTCTCGAGTGGAGACGGGTATATCAGGGAACCTCTTGAGTTGCAGCAAGGGTGTGAAGGACCCTTTGGAAGTTCCAGAGGTTAGGTGTGATTAGACTCGAGACGCATCAGGGGAAAAGGGCCTCATCTCGCCTGGAGGGAGAACCTCCTGGAGTTTCTCGAGTTGCGGCAGGTGCTCTCGACTTACGACGGGGACCTCAAGGACCCGCTCTGGTGGACTCAGGAAAGGCCAGTCCCCATGCGAATTGCTCGTAGGCCTCTCGGGATTCCTCCCTTCAATGCCGGGCCTAAGATCTTGTGTGGAGTCGGTGCCGGAACTGAGGATTCCGCTCAATTGTTGACATGGATCTTGGGGTACTTCTGGAGTCTCCCAGGGGAGTCAGTCATCGTCTCGATTGGGGCATGCACGTGCGCTTTCCTCCGGAGCTGTAGCAGCAGTGTCGCGCATCCCTTCGCGTGGATCAAGGGATCTGTGGATTTCCTCGAGGCTTTCCCACCAGGCTTTCCCTCGAGGCTTTCCAACAGGGCTGTCCCTCGTGCCACTGTGGTGTGAGTTCATCCTCGGCTTGAAAGTCGAGGCAGTGCAGGGAAAACAGGTTTCCCTGGAATGGACTGAGACATCTAGGGGACTCTGGGAATGGTGGCACGACCCTGGAGTTCCTCTCGCCATTCTGTGGAGAGCGCCTCCTCTTCAGATGCGACTGGAACAGCAGGAATTCTTTCCCGACCACGCAGGGAAAGGATCCCTCCACTCGAGCTAGGAGGCAGAAACGGGGCTCCTCTGGATGTGGGCGGGACTCTCGTGCTTTCTCTCGAGTGGAGACGGGTATGTCGGGGAACTTCATGAGTTTCAGAAAGGGTGTGAAGGACCCTTTGAAAGTTCCAGAGGTTAGGTGTGATTAGCCTCGAGACACCTGAACGGAAATGGGCCTCATCTCGCCTGGAGGGGAGAACCTCCTGGGTTTTCTCGAGTTGCGGCAGGTGCTCTCGACTTACGACGGGGAGTTCAGGAACCCGCTCAGGTCGCCTCAGGAAAGGCTAGTCCCCATGCGAGTTGCTCGGGGGCCTCTCGTGATTCCTCTCCCGTCGATGCCGGGGCCTAAGATCTTGTGTGGCGTCGGTGTCGGAACCTGAGGATTCCTCTCCAGTGCTGACATGTATCTTGGGGTACTTCTGGAGTCTTCCCAGGGGAGTCAGTCCTCGTCTCGAGGGGGGATGCACGTGCGCTTTCCTTCCGAGCTGTAGCAGCAGTGTCGCGCTTCCCTTCGCGTGGATCAAGGATCTGTGGCTTTCCCACGAGGCTTTCCCACGAGGCTTTCCTACAGGGCTGTCCCACGTGCCACCGTGGTGTCAGTCGATCCTCGGCTTGAAAGTCGAAGCAGTGCAGGGAAAACAGGTTTCCCTGGAATGGACTGAGACATCTGGGGGACTCTGGGTATGGTGGCACGACCCTGGAGTTCCTCTCTCCTTTCCTGTGGAGAGCGCCTCCTCTTGAGATGCGACGGGAATGCCAGGAATTCGTTCCCGACCACGCAGGGAAAGGATCACTTCTCTCGAGCTATGAGGGGGAAACGGGGCTCCTCTGGATATGGGCGGGACTCTCGTGCTTCCTCTCGAGTGGAGACGGGTATGCCGGGTAACTTCTCGAGTTGCAGTAAGGGATTGAGGGAACCTTTGTAAGTTCCAGAGGTTAGGTGTGATTAGCCTCGAAACGCCTCAGGTGAAAATGGGCCTCATCTCGCCTGGAGGGGAGAACCACCTGGAGTTTTCTCTGGTTGTGGCAGGTTCTCTCGACTTACGACGGGGACCTCAGGGACCCGCTCTGGTGGCCTCAGGAAAGGCCAGTCCCCATGCGAGTTGCTCGCGGGCCTCTCGGGATTCCTCTCCCGTTGAAGCTGGGTCCTAAGACCTTGTGTGGAGTCAGTGCCGGAACCTGAGGATTCCTCTCCAGTGCCGACATGGATCTTGGGGTACTTCTGGAGTCTCCCCAGGGGAGTCAGACCTCGTCTCGACTGAGGGCATGCACGGGCGCTTTCCTCCCGAGCTGTAGCAGCAGTGTCACGCTTCCCTTCGCATGGATCAAGGGATCTGTGTCTTTCCCTCGAGGCTTTCCCTCGAAGCTTTCCCACGAGGCTTTCCTCAGGGCTGTCCACGTGACACCGTGGTGTGAGTCGATCCTCGCTTGAAAGTCCAGGCAGTGCAGGGAAAACAGGTTTCCCTAGAATGGACTGAGACATCTGGGGACTCTGGGAATGTGGCACGACCCTGGTTTTCCTCTCACCTTTCCTGTGGGAGCGCCTCCTCTTGAGATGCGACTGGAACCCCTGGAATTCTTTGCCGAACACGCAGGGAAAGGATCCTCCTCTCGAGCTAGGAGGCGGAAACGGGGCTCCTCTGGATGTCGGCGGGACTCTCGTGCTTCCTCTCGAGTGGAGACGGGTATGTTGGGCAACTTCTTGAGTTGCAGAAAGGTTGTGAAGGACCCTTTGGAAGTTCCAGAGGTTTGGTCTGATTAGCCTCGAGACGCCTCAGCACAAATGGGACTCATCTCGCCTGGAGGGGAGAACCTCCTGGATTTTATCGAGATGCGGTAGGTGCTGTCGACTTACGACGGCGACCTCAGGACCCGCTCTGGAGGCCTCAGGAAGGCCAGTCCCCATGCGAGTTGTTCGGGGACACTCAGATTCCTCTCCCATCGATGCCCGGGCCTAAGATCTTGTGTAGAGTCGGTGCCGGAACCTGAGGATTCCTCTCCAGTGCTGACATGGATCTTGGGGTACTTCTGGAGTCTCCCCAGGGGAGTCAGTCCTCGTCTCGAGTGGGGGCATGCACGTGCGCTTTCCTCCCGAGCTGTAGCAGCAGTGTCGCACTTCCTTCGCGTGATCAAGGGATCTGTGGCTTTTCCCTCGAGGCTTTCCCACGAGGCTTTTCGAGGCACAGGGCTGTCCCTCGTGCCACCGTGGTGTGAGTCGATCCTCAGCTTGAAAGTCGAGGCTGTGCAGGGAAAACACGTTACCCCTGGAATGGACTGAGACATCTGGGGACTCTGGAATGGTGGCACGACCCTGGAGTTCCTCTCGCCTTTCCTGTGGAGAGCGCTCCTCTTGGGATGGCGACCGGAATGCCGGGAATTCTTTCCCGACCACGCAGGGAAAGGATCCCTCTCTCGAGCTAGGAGGGCGGAAACGGGGCTCCTCTGGATGTGGGCGGGACTCTCGTGCTCTCTCTCAAGTGGAGACGGGTATGTCGGGGAACTTCTTGAGTTGAGCATGGTGTGAAGGACTCTTTGGAAGTTCCAGAGTTT
>NW_017208095.1:0-4106 GCF_001704415.2 Capra hircus | reverse complement strand
TCCAGGAGGTTCTCCCCCTCCAGGCGAGATGAGGCCCATTTCCGCTGAGGGGTCTCGAGGCTAATCACACCTAACCTCTGAACTTCCAAAGGGTTCTTCACACCCTTGCTGCAACTCAACAAGTTCCCGACATATCCGTCTCCACTCGAGAGGAAGCACGAGAGTCCCCGCCACATCCAGAGGAGTCCGTTTCCGCCTCCTTGCTCGAGAGAGGGATCCTTTCCCTGCGTGGTCGGGAAAGAATTCCCGGGTTCCCGTCGCATCTCTCAAAGAGGAGGCGCTCTCCACAGGAAAGGCGAGAGGAACTCCTGAGTTGTGCCACCATCCCAGAGTCCCCAGATGTCTCAGTCCATTCCAGGGAAACCTGTTTTCCCTGCACTGCCTCGACTTTCAAGCCGAGAATCGACTCACACCACGGTGGCACGTGGGACAGCCCTGTGGAAAGCCTCGAGGGAAAGCCTCGTGGGAAAGCCTCGAGGGAAAGCCACAGATCCCTTGATCCACGCGAAGGGAAGCGTGACACTGCTGCTTCAGCTCGGGAGCAAATCTCACGTGGATGCGCCAACTCGAGACGAGGACTGAGTCCCCTGGGTAGGCTCCAGAAGTTCCCAAGATCCATGTCAGCACTGGAGAGTAATCCTCAGGTTCCGACACCGATTCCACACATGGTCTTAATCCCCGGCATCGACGGGAGAGGAATCCCGAGAGGCCCTGAGCAACTCGCATGGGGATTGGCCTTTCCTGAGGCCACCAGAGCAGGTCCCTGAGGTCCCCGTCATAAGTCGAGCACCTGCCACAACTCGAGAAAATCCAGGAGGTTCTCCCTCCAGGGGAGATGAGGCCCATTTCCGCTGAGGCGTCTAGAGGCTAATCACACCTAACTTCTGGAACTTCCAAAGGGTCCTTCACACCCTTGCTACAACTCAAGAAGTTCCCCGGCATACCCGACTCCACTCAGGATGAAGCACGAGAGTCCCGCCCACATCCAGAGGAGACCCGTTTCGGCCTCCTTGCTAGAGAGACGGGTTCCTTTCCCTGCGTGGTCGGGAAAGAATTCCCGGCGTTCCTGTCGCATCTCAAGAGAGGAGGCTCTCCACAGTAAAGGCGTGAGGAACTCCAGGGTTGTGCCACCATTCCCAGAGTCCTCCAGATATCTCAGTCCATTCCAGGGAAACCTGTTTTCCCTGCACTGTTTCGACTTTCAAGCAGAGGATCGACTCACACCACGTTGCCACGTGGGACAGCCCTGTGGGAAAACCTCGTGGGGAAAAGCCTCGTGGGAAAGCCTCGAGGGAAAGCCACAGATCCCTTGATCCACGCGAAAGGGAAGCGTTACAATGCTGCTACAGATGGAGAGTAAAGCGCACTTGTATGCCCCCACTCGAGACGAGGACTGACTCCACTGGGGAGAGTCCAGAAGTTCAGCAAGATCCTTTTCAGCACTGGAGAGGAATCCTCAGGTTACGGAACCGACTCCACACAATGTCTTAGGCCCGGCATCAACGGGAGAGGGATCCCGAGAGGTCCCGGAGCAACTCCCATGGGGACTGGCATTTCCAGAGGCCTCCAGAGGCGGTCCCTAAGGACAACGTCTCAAGTCGAGAGCACCTGCCGCAACTCGAGAAAATCCAGGAGGTTCTCCCTCCAGGCGAGATGAGGCCCATTTCCGCTGAGGGGTCTCGAGGCTAATCACACCTAAACTCTGGAACTTCCAAAGGGTTCTTCACACCCTTGTTGCAACTCAAGAAGTTCCCAAAATACCTGACTCCACTCGAGAGGAAGCACGAGAGTCCCGCCCACATCCAGAGGAGCCCCCGTTTCCGCCTCTTAGATCCAGAGGAGGGATCCTTTCCCTGCGTGGTCGGGAAAGAATTCCCGGCGTTCCGCGCATTTCAAGAGGAGGCGCTCTCCACAGGAAAGCGAGAGGAACTCCAGGGTCGTGCCACCATTCCCAGAATCCCCCACATGTCTCAGTCCATTCCAGGGAAACCTGTTTTCCCTGCACTGTCTCGACTTTCAAGCCGAGGATCGACTCAAACCACGGTGGCACGTGGGACAGCCCTGTGGGAAAGCCTCGTGGGAAAGCCACAGATCCCTTGATCCACGCGAAGGAAGCATGACACTGCTGCTACATCTTGGGAGGAAAGCGCACGTGCATGCCCCACTCGAGACGAGGACTGACTCCCCAGGGGAGACTCAGGACGTACCCCAAGATCCATGTCAGGACTGGAGAGGAATCCTCAGGTTCCGGCACCGACTCCACACAAGGTCTTAGGACCCGGCATCGACAGGAGAGGAATCCCGAGAGGCCCCCGAGCAACTCGCATGGGGAATGGCCTTTCCTGAGGCCACCAGAGCATGTCCCTGAGGTCCCCGTCGTAAGTGGAGAGAAACTGCTGCAACTCGAGAAAATCCAGAAGGTTCTCCCCTCCAGGCGAGATGAGGCCCATTTCCAATGAGGCCTCTCGAGGCTAATCACACCTAACCTCTGGAACTTCCAAAGGGTACATCACCCACTTGTTGCAACTCAAGAAGTTCCCCGACATAACCGTCTCCACTTGAGAGAAAGCTCGAGCCTCCCGCCGACATCCAGAGGAGCCCCGTTTCCGCCTCCTAGCTCGAGAGGAGGGATCCTTTCCCTGCGTGTTCGGGAAAGAATTCCCGGCGTTTACATCGCATCTCAAGTGGAGGCGCTCTCCACAGGAAAGGCGAGAGGAACTCCAGGGTCGAGCCACCATACACAGAGTCCCCCAGATGTCTCAGTCCATTCCAGGGAAACCAGTTTTCCCTGCACTGCCTCGACTTTCAAGCCGAGGATCGACTCACACCACGGTGGCACGTGGGACAGCCCTGTGGGAAAGCCTCGTGGGAAAGCCTCCTGCAAAAACCTCGATGAAAGCCACAGATTTCTTCATCCACGCGAAGGGAAGCATGACACTGCTGCTACAGCTCGGGAGGAAAGTGCACGTGCATGACCTAAGTCGAGACGAGGACTGAATCCCCTGTGGAGACTCCAGAAGTACCCCAAGATCCATGTCAGCACTGGAGAGGAATCCTCAGGTTCCGGCACCGTCTCCACACAACGTCTTAGGCCCCGCATCGACGGGAGAGGAATCCCGAAGGGCCCCTAGCAACTCGCATGGGGACTGGCCTTTCCTGAGGCCACCAGACCAGGTCCCTGAGGTCCTCGTCTTAAGTCGAGAGCACCTGTGGCAACTCTAGAAAATCCAGGAGGTTCTCCCCTCCAGGCGAGATGAAGCCCATTTCCGCGGAGGCGTCTCGAGGCTAATCAACCTGGCCTCTGGAACTTCCAAAGGGTCCTTCACACCCTTGCTGCAACTCAAGAAGTTCCCCGACGTACCCTCTCCACTCGAGAGGAAGCACGAGAGTCCTGCCCACATCCAGAGAAGCCCCGTTTCCGCCTCATAGATCGAGAGGTGGGAATCCTTTCCCTGCGTGGTCGGGAAAGAATTCCCGGCGTTCCGGTCGCATCTCAAGAGGAGCCGGTCTCCACAGGAAACACGAGGGGATCTCCAGGGTCGTGACACCATTCCCTGAGTGCCAGAGATTTCTCAGTCCATTCCAGGGAAACCTGTTTTCCCTGCACTGCCTCGACTTTCAAGCCGAGGATCCACTCACACCACGGTGGCACGTGGGACAGCCCTGTGTGAAAGCCTCGTGGGAAAGCCTCGTGGGAAAGCCTCGAGGAAAAGCCACAGATCCCTTGATCCACGCAAAGGGAAGTGTGACACTGCTGCTAGAGTGGGAGGAAAGCACACGTGCATGCCCCCTCCGAGACGAGGACTGACTCCCCTGGGGAGACTCCAGAAGTACCCCAAGATCCATTTCAGCACTGGAGAGGAATCCTCCGTTTCCGACACCGACTCCACAAAAGGTCTTAGGCCCCGGCATCGTCTCTAGAGGAATCCCGAGAGGCCCCCGAGCAACCGCATGGGACTGGCCTTTCCTGAGGCCACAAGAGGCGGGTCCCTGAGGTCCCCGTCGTAAGTCGAGAGCACCTGCCGCACCTCGAGAAAATCCAGGAGGTTCTCCCCTCCAGTCGACATGAGACCCATTTCTCTGCTGAGGCGTCTCGAGCTAATCAC
>NW_017208094.1:0-4106 GCF_001704415.2 Capra hircus | reverse complement strand
CCCAGGGAGTCAGTCCTCGTCTGGAGTGGGGCCTGCAGGTGCGCTTTCCTCTCGAGCTCTAGTAGCAGTGTCACGCTTCCTTCGCTTGGATCAAGGATCTGTGGCTTTCCCTCGGGGCTTTCCCTCGAGGCTTTCCCAGGAGGCTTTCCACGAGGCTTTCCCACAGGGCTGTCCACGTACCACCGTGGTGTGAGTCGATCCTTGGCTTGAAAGTAGAGACAGTGCAGGGAAAACAGGTTTTCCCTGGAATGGACTGAGACATCTGGGGACTCTGGGAATGGTGGACCGACGCTGGAGTTCCTCCTGCCTTTCCTGTGCAGAGCGCCTCCTCTTGAGAAGCGACGGGAACGCGGGAATTCATTCCCCACCTCGCAGGGAAAGGATCCCTCCTCTCGAGCTAGGAAGCGGAAACGGAGCTCCTCTGGATGTGGGCGGAACTATCATGCTTCTTCTAGTGTGGAGAGGGTAAGTCGGGGAACTTCTTGAGTTGCAGCAAAGGTTTGAAGGACCCTTTGGAAGTTCCAGAGGTGAGGTGTGGTTAGCCTCAAGACGCCTCAGCGGAAATGGGCCTCATGTCGCCTGGAGGGGAGAACCTCCTGGATTTTCTCGAGGTGCGGCAGGTGCTCTCGAAGTACGACGGGGAACTCAGGGACCCACTCTGGTGTCCTCAGGAAAGGCCAGTCCCCAAGAGAGTTGCTCGGGGTCCCTCGGGATTCCACTCCCGTCGAAGCTGGGGCCTAAGACCTTGTGTGGAGCCAGTGCCGGAACCTGTGGATTCCTGTCCAGTGCTGACATGAATCTTGGGGTACTTCTGGATACTCCCCAGGGGAGTCAGTCCTCGTCTCGAGTGGGGGCATGCACGTGCGCTTTCCTCCCGAGCTGTAGCAGCAGTGTCGCGCTTCCCTTCGCGTGGATCAAGGGATCTGTGGCTTTCCCTGGAGGTTTTCCCACGAGGCTTTCCCACGAGGCTTTCCCACAGGGCTGTCCCACGTGCCACCGTGGTGTGAGTCGATCCTCGGCTTGAAAGTCGAGGCAGTGCAGGGAAAACAGGTTTCCCTGGAATGGACTGAGACATCTCGGGGACTCTGGGAATGATGGCACGACCCTGGAGTTCCTCTAGCCTTTCCTGTGGAGAGCGCCTCCTCTTGAGATGCGATGGAAACGCCGGGAATTCTTTCCCGACCACGCAGGGAAAGGATCCCTCCTCTCGAGCTAGGAGGCGGAAACGGGCTCCTCTGGATGTGGCGGGACTCTCGTGCTTCCTCTCGAGTGGAGACGGGTATGTCGGGGAACTTTTTGAGTTGCAGCAAGGGTGTGAAGGACCCTTTGGAAGTTCCAGAAGTTAGGTGTCATTAGCCTCGAGAGGCCTCAGCGCAAATGGGCCTCATCTCGCCTGGAGGGGAGAACCTCCTGGATTTTCTCAAGTTGCGGCAGGTGCTCTCGACTTACGACGGGGACATCAGGGACCCGCTCTGGTGGCCTCAGGAAAGGCCAGTCCCCATGCGAGTTGCTCGGGGGCCTCTCGGGATTCCTCTCCCGTCGATGCCGGGGCCTAAGACCTTGTGTGGAGTCGGTGCCCGAAACTGAGGATTCCTCTCCAGTGCTGACATGGATCTTGGGATACTTCTGCAGTCTCCCCAGGGGAGTCAGTCCTCCTCTCGAGTGGGGGCATGCACGTGTGCTTTCCTCCCAGCTGTAGCAGCAGTGTCACGCTTCCCTTCCCATGGATCAAAGGATCTGTGGCTTTCCTTCGAGGCATTCCCACGAGGCTTTCCACGAGGCTTTCCCACCAGGCTTTCCCACAGGGCTGTCCCATGTGCGACCGTGATGTGAGTCGATCCTCGGCTTGAAAGTCGAGGCAGTGCAGGGAAAACAGGTTTCCCTGGAATGGACTGAGAATTCTGGGTGCTCTGGGAATGGTGACACGACACTGGAGTTCCTATCGCCTTTCCTGTGGAGAGGGCCTCCTCTTGAGATGCAAGGGGAACACTGGGAATTCTTTCCCGATCACGCAGGGAAAGGATTCCTCCTCTCGAGGTAGGAGGCGGAAACGCGGCACCTCTGGTTGGGGGGGACTCTCGTGCTTCCTCTCGAATGGAGACGGGTATGTCGGGGAACTTCTTGAGTTGCAGAAAAGGTGTGAGGGACCCTTTGGAAGTTCCAGATGTTAGATGTGATTTGCCTCAAGACTCCTCAGCGGAAATGGGCCTCATCTCGCCTGGAGGGGAGAACCTCCTGGATTTTCTCGAGTTGCGACAGGTGCTCTCGACTTACATCGGGGATCTCAGGGACCCGCTCTGGTGGCCTCAGGAAAGGCCAGTCCCCATGCGAGTTGCTCGGGGCCTCTCGGATTCCTCTCCCGTCGATGCCGGGGCCTAAGACCTTGTGTGGAGTCGGTCCCCGGACCCTGAGGATTCCTCTCCATTGCTGACATGGATCTTGGGTACTTCTGGAGTCTCTCCAGGGGAGTCAGTCCTCGTCTCGAGTGGGGGCATGCACGTGCGCTTTCCTCCCGAGCTGTAACAGCAGTGTCACGCTTCCCTTCTTGTGAATCAAGGGATCTGTGGCTTTCCCTTGAGGCTTTCCCAGGAGGCTTTCCCAGGAAGTTTCCCACAGGGCTATCCCACGAGCCACCGTGGTGTGAGTCGATCCACGGCTTGAAAGTCGAGGCAGTGCAGGGAAGACAGGTTTCCCTGGAATGGACTGAGACATCTGGGGGACTCTGGGAATGGTGGCACGACCCTGGAGTTCCTCTCGCCTTTCATGTGGAGAGCGCCTCCTCTTGAGATGCGACGGGAACGCCGGGAATTCTTTCACGACCACGCAGGAAAGGATCCCACCTCTCAATCTAGGAGGCCTAAACGGGGCTCCTCTGTATGTGGGCGGGACTCTCGTGCTTTCCTCTCGAGTGGAGTCGGGTATGTCGGGAACTTCTTCAGTTGTAGCAAGGGTGTGAAGGACCCTTTGGAAGTTCCAGACTTTAAGTGTGAATAGCCTCGAGACGCCTCAATGGAAATGTTCCTCATCTCGCCTGGAGGGGAGAACCTCCCAGATTTTCTCGAGTTGCGGCAGGTGCTCTTGACTTCTGACGGGGACCTCAGGGACCTGCTCCGGTGGCCTCAGGAAAAGCCAGTCCCCATGCGAGTTGCTCGCGGGCTCTCGGATTCCTCTCCCGTCGATGCTGGGGCCTAAGACCTGGTGTGGATTCGGTGCCGGAACGTGAGCTTTCCTCTCCAGTGCTGACATGGATATTGGGGTACTTCTGGAGTCTCCCCAGGGAGTCAGTCCTCGTCTCGAGAGGGGTATGCACGTGCCTTTCCTCCCTAGCTGTGGCAGCTGTTTGGCACTTCCCTTCGCGTGGATCAAGGGATCTGTGGCTTTCCATTGAGGCTTTCGCAGGAGGCTTTCCCACGAGCTTTCCCAGGAGGCTTTTCCCAGGAGGCTTTCCCACAAGGCTGTCCCACGTGCCACCGTGGTGTGAGTCCATCCTCGGCTTGAAAGTCGAGGCAGTGCAGGAAAACAGGTTCCCTGGAATGGACTGAGACATCTGGGTCTATGGGAATGGTGGCACGACCCTGGAGTTCTCTCGCCTTTCCTGTGGAGAGCGCCTCCTCTTGTGATGCGACCGGAACGCTGTGAATTCTTTCCCCACCACGCAGGGAAAGGATCCCTCCACTCGAGCTAGGAGGCGAAAACGTGGCTCCTCTGGATGTGGGCTGTATTTCTGCTTCCTTTCGAGTGGAGACAGGTATGTCGGGGAACTTCTTGAGTTGCAGCAAGGGTGTGAAGGACCCTTTGGAATTTCCACATGTTAAATGTGATTAGCCTCGAGACGCCTCAGCGGAAATGGGCCTCATCTGGCCTGGAGGGGACAACCTCCTGGACTTCTCGAGTTGCGGCAGGTGCTCTCGACTTACGACGGGGACCTCAGGGACCCGCTCTGGTGGCCTCAGGAAAGGCCGTCCCCATGCGAGTTGCTCGGGGCCTCTCGGATTCCTCTCCCGTCGATGCCAGGCCTAAGACCTTGTGTGGAGTGGTGCGGAACTTGAGGATTCCACTCCAGTGCTGCATCGATCTTGGGTACTTCTGAGTCTACCCAGGGAGTC
>NW_017208093.1:0-18085 GCF_001704415.2 Capra hircus | reverse complement strand
TGGTCTGGCTTGTTTAGCTATACCGGTCTAATCTCAAGCAGCTCAGGGATCAGACATCAGCCAAAAAGGTGTGTGTCCAGACCAGAACAGAATCAATAAACCAGTACCAGCAAAGGAGAAAAGATAGAAGATGAAGCCAGGCTGAGGACAACAGACGGAATCTCACCCTGATTCTTCTGTGAAATCTGGTCGATTTTTTTTGGCAGGATCTTTTACTTAATAGAGTGATGTTTTGGTTTGGGGGATTTTTTAAGTTTCTTTTTTTTTTTTTTTAAGTCTTTATTTGAATTTGTTACAGTATTGCTTTTGTTTTATGCTTTGACTCTCTGGCTCCAAGGCATTCGGAATCTTAGCTCCCCTACCAGGGATTGAACCTGCACCCTCTGCACTGGAAGGCAAAGTCTTGACACAACTGGACCACCAGGAAGTCCAAAGTGCAATGTTTTGAAACTGAACAAGCTAAACATCGGTTTTTTATATTTGTTTTCTTCTTTATTATCTTCTTGTTTGGTTTAAAATCCCAACCTTATTCAAGATGAGACTTTAAAGACAACACTTAGTATATTTGCTTTTGGCCTATGTTTTTCTGCCTCAAGAAGAAGATTATCCATAAGCTGGACTGAGACTAATTCTCCCAAGTGCCTTTGTTTTGTTCTTTGCCGTGTTAACCCTCGCCCTAACCCTAAACCCATCCCAGCTGCTCCCAAGGAACATTCAGTTCCTCGTCACTTTTCCAGGAGAGAAGCAGGTCAATATTATTAGTGGAGCATGTTCTACATACCACCCGATTTGGAAATACTTTTTGTCCAGACATGCACAGCCTTCCTAACTTTGAATACTCCACAAGAAAGCCAGACCACACTTTGCCTATGTCGACCTAGGAGGAAGGAGTATCGAAGGTTGCCAGGTTCTCTGCAGGTACTATTTGGGGATATTTTCTTGCCTTCTTCATAGCAGGCCCATTTCCAAGGTACCCATTACACATCATGCTTTCACTTGATTTGCTTTGGACAAAACTCCAGAATTGGACCTGCTCCTCCTCTGCTCCTTACCACTTAAACCTGCCCGCATGCCTGCACCCACTGCATCCAGTCTCTCCATCTGCATTCTCCCCTATTCTTGTTTTAACAATTCTACCGGATTCCCTACAGTCACTGCATTCTAGAATGGCTAGGATGTTCAGTCTGGATTGATTGAGAGGGTTTTATATCCCAGGAGAGCTCAGAACAAGGCCGAGTCCACTGTAAGAACGCTGCTTTAACTTCAGGGAAATAGCCACTGGAGAGTTTTCAGCTGAGACGTGGACTTAGTCAAAATATGATGAAAAGGGATCACTCTGGGTGTGGTTTTTGTTTTTAATCTGTGAGATAAAATGTTATCAGCATTCCCTTTTTATGAATGAGGAACTTGCTGTGCAGATCACTTAAATGATGTGCAAATGTGGTTGCCATTAGCTGAGAGGGACCCATCTAGGAGGTGAGCAGATCTGAAGCAATATGAGGGGTTTACTTTTCTACTTTCCAAGGCACAGAGACAACTAACTGCCCACCTGTCTAGGCTCAGTACACCTGTGTTCTCACGGTACACACTTCTTTCTGCAAGGGTTACATCAGGAACTTCAGGATGACATCAGGACTCCCACCGCTTGGTCTTGCTCTGAAAACAGAGGTAAGCTGGAAAATATTTCCCAGTCCCTTGGGGCTGGGGGGAGTAGTGTTTTTTGAGCATTTGCTGATTTTTGTAGTTGGTGTAAATATTCAAATGCTAGCTCAAGCAATGTGATTTTACTGAATATGGAGTTTGGGAGAGAAGTATAGTCTCCTGTCAGCTGAAGTTTACCCCCAACTTATGCCTTATGATAATTTTAAAGGGTTAGTGACCTTTATCTATCGCCTATCTATCTTATTTGCGCCCCGAGCTATACTTAGTCACTCAGTCATGTCTGATTCTTTGTGATCCCTTGGTCTGTAGCCTGCCAGCCTTCTCTGTTTGTGGGATTTTCCAGGGAAGAATACTAGAATGGGTTGCCATGCCCTCCTCCAGGGTATCTTCCCAACCTAGGGATCGAACCAAGGTCTCCCACATTACAGGTGGATTCTCTACCATCTGACCCACCAGGATAGCCCAAGAATACTGGAGTGGGTAGCCTATCCTTTCTCTAGGGGAGCTTTGTGACCCAGTAGTCGAACCAGGATCTCCTGCATTGCAAGTGAATTCTTTATTAGCTGAGCTATGAGGGAAGCCCATTTGGGCCCCTAAGTCAGCAGAATTTATGGCTGGAGACAAGGCAAAAGTAGATGGGAAAAGTAATTTAGAATTGAACTAGAGGTTGAAGGATGGATGATAAAGGAAAAATAGAATAAATCCAAGGTTGTGGAATTAGGACAGGCTACACAGCCAAAGGAGAGCTCAATGGTTGAAATCACTGATCCTTGGCTTATGGCTCCAGGGTCCAGAGCAGAGATGACTAGGATGTAAATCTGAAAAGATTCAAAAGTCAAGTCGGCCAGTCAGAGGTCTCAGGAGTAAGTAGAGGAGGAAAGCCAGTCAATGCAAAGAAGAGGCTCAGAGAACCGGATAGCAGGTGAAAGCAGGCACTCAGTTCAGTTCAGTTCAGTCACTCAGTCGTGTCCGACTCTTTGCGACCCCATGAATCGCAGCACGCCAGGCCTCCCTGTCCATCACAAACTCCCGGAGTTCACTCAGACTCACGTCTATCTAGTCAGTGATGCCATCCAGCCATCTCATTCTCGGTCGTCCCCTTTTCCTCCTGCCCCCAGTCCCTCCCAGAATCAAAGTCTTTTCCAATGAGTCAACTCTTCACATGAGGTGGCCAAACTACTGGAGTTTCAGCTTTAGTATCATTCCTTCCAAAGAAATCCCAGGGTTGATCTTCAGAATGGACTGGTTGGATCTCCTTGCAGTCCAAGGGACTCTCAAGAGTCTTCTCCAACACCACACTTCAAAAGCATCAATTCTTCAGCACTCAGCCTTCTTCACAGTCCAACTCTCACATCCATACATGACTACTGAAAAAACCATAGCCTTGACTAGATGGACCTTAGTCAGCAAAGCAATGTCTCTGCTTTTGAATATGCTATCTAGGTTGGTCATAACTTTTCTTCCAAGCAGACACTAAAGCATGGTATTTGCCAAAGTCCTGCTTCTGCAAACCACCTGCTTCCGACTCTCCAGGATTTCATTTCAAAAAAAATATTTCTGATGTGGAGTATCTGGTTTGAGTCAAGGAACTATGTGACTTTTAAAATCTTTCTAAGCTATTTATAGAGACTATCATGCTCGAGAACATGGTAGATATCAGAGGCAGAAGGAGTCAGGATATTGAGGAATCCCAAGAGCCAAAAAGAGACAGTGAATCATGAGATTAGAGTTTAGGGCCAAGGCAGCAATGCCTGAAAGGAAGAGAACCAAGATAAAAGGATAACACACCAGCCAAGGTACAAGATATCTAGCTAGGAGCTGATGCTGAGACTCAAACACTGGGCCCATGTGAGGCATCCTCAACACAGGTTTACAGGGGTTCTGAATGCATCACCGGGAGTTTTAAACTTCTTGGCAATGGGTCCAGGAGAAAACTCTATTCAGGAAGCGATATGATCATTTTACTTTCACAGTAAGATGGAGGATGGAAGGCAAAGAAACAAGATTAGAAATAAGGAACTTCCCTAGTGGTCCAGCAGTTAAGACTCCACATTCCCAGTGCAGGGGCCCAGGTTAGGTCCCGGTCAGGGAAATAGATCCCACTGCCACAACTAAAAGAGCCCAGTGATGCAAGCAAGACCAGTGCAGCCAAATAAATAAATAATAAAGTTTTTTTTTTAATTAAAAAGACTAGCAGTAAGGAAACCAGTGAAGGAGGCAAGATGATGAAGGTATGAACAGAAGCTGAGACCATAAGGATGGAACTGTGAGGTTAATTTTAGAGACATTTCAGAACTAGAAAGTTAGAGATATTTCAGAGCTAGAACTAATGTAGGATATTTGATTGAATATGGAGAGGGAAGGATAAGCAGAAATGGAGGCTAATCCCCACATTTTTGGATAAACGGAGGGAGGGATAGGAAGAAATGGAAAGAAGATTCCCACATGTCCTAGTAGGGTGACTTGGTAAACAGCATCCTGCTGGGAGAGAGGCATATAAGATGAAAATCAGAGAGGAGATCAGGATGAGATAAAACAAGTCGACTGGCTAAGACCCGAAAAGCAGGCTTTTTCTGTTGAATGAAATCAAAGAAAGCCTTGAACCAGCAATGGAATAGTGGACAGTGGTAGCTACAACTGTCTTCTCAGAATGCATTTTCATAACCCTTCTAATAAGTCTCCAGTTTTTAAGTACAGCAATGTCTGGTCTACTCACAGACATAGGAGCAGTGAAGGAGCCAGGGCTGGCCAGTCAGTGTGCCCACACTTTTTCTAGAGTGATCGGTTCAGAGGTGGTTTGAAGACCTGAGCGTGCCAATCAGGGCTTCATGAGACTTCTCCAGTACAGCCAGCAGGGACTTTCTCCTAGAGTTGTTGTCTTTGGGGAAATGTGTAGGAAGAATGAACAACTACAGCAGCAAGCAACCCTCTTCCACAACAACCTAGAAAAAAAGTGTAATTGTATGAAGTTCAGTTGAGACCAACTCAATTGTTGAGAGAAGCAGAGTTGAAAAATGGACAGTGTGAGTTCCAGGCATAAGCGGAGGCCTGGGTAACGCAGGTATTTCTTTGATCATATTAGCTCTTTCAACATCCCTACCAAACAATACGAGGAAATAAAGGCCTTTTTCTCCCTTTGGCTAGTTAGCAATGGACTCTGAAATATAAAGCATGAGATTCTCCATGAATACTTGCTGAGAGGCCAGAGCTACAACTGGACCTCAGGGAAAACTCAGTCCGGGGACTGGACTGTCAGACTGTGAGCAGAACCTGGCCCGCCTTTCCTCGGCGCGTCTCTGTGGATGCTGGTCTCCTTTCCTCTCACTACAGAGCACTTTCCATCGTTGGCAACGTGGCCACCATACAGCTCCCTGGGTTCACTCTTCATTGGTTCTGTCTCTATTTCTGAACCAGGTTCTGTCTCTATATTTGAACTTGAAAGTGCAGAGAGTAAAAGGCAGGCAGTTTTACTCTCTGCCGTTTATTCTCTGTGCATTTAAGTTCAAAAATTCTAAGGGAGGAATCTGATCAACTGCCTTGTGCCATACAATAGATCAAGCAATCATCACTAGGGTTTGCAGTCCTACCCCTCACTTAAGTTGGGCCAGGATGATACCCTTGAACCAACAAAATGAAGTCAGTGGGGCAGACTTGTGTAAGAGAACAGCCATGCTCATGGAAACCGCAAAGTCAGAGAAAGGAGAAGCATAATTCCAAGAAGGATAGGCATGCTATTCCTGAAAGAAGGGCAAACATAGCGTAGGTGTCCCTTACTGATAGGATAATGTTTCACATATGCTGAATCTGAAAGCCCCCCAAAAAAGTGAAAGTGAATGCCGCTCAGTCATGTCTGACTCTTTGAGACCCCATGGGTATAGTCCATGGAATTCTCTAGGCCAGAATACTGGAGTGGGTAGCCTTTCCCTTCTCCAGGGGATCTTCCCAACCCAGGCGTCAAACCCAGGTCTCCCACATTGGAGGTGGATTATTTACCAGCTGAGCCACAAGGGAAGCCCAAGAATATTGGAGAGGGTAGCCTATCTGAAGCCGCATGGATGATGCAAATGAGGCCATGGAAACGTGCACAGTTAGCACTATTGCTCAACATCTATAAGAGGCAATTTGTGCATGTTATTGATTCTAATGAAACAGGTCATCTCAGCCGAAACTTCAAACTGTAAAGTGCGTATAATTTTACCATGAGACTATCTAGAACTTTAGTTTTCAGAGGAATTTTTGCTCCCTTTAAAATGGTTATGGGCTATAGTAGAGTGCGTGTTATAAGAGCAAAGAATGGGTCATAAGTCACAAAAAAGAGCTCAAGAGCAAAACATCTTAATTTGTATTTCTCCCTTCTGGGGCAGGAGACAAGGTCATGAGCTAGGAGAGTCTCAGAACCCCAAGATTTTTGATCTCAGCAAGCAACTCAAACAATGAGATTACCGCTGATGGAGAAGGAGAAGTTTATGAGCAGAGCAGGGCTAGGGTAAGTTTGAGTTTTCTCTCAGATGCTTACAAGGAGAGGTCAAGGGAGCTATCAGAGGAACTTCCCTGGTTAAGTGGCTAAGACGTCACCTTCTGATGCAGGAGGCCCTGGCCAGGGATCTTAATCCCACATGCCTCCTGGCCTCAAAAGCAAATAAAAGACTTTTTTAAAAAGGTTCCACATTTTTTAAAAAATCTTAAGAAGAAAGGAAACTGTTAGAAATGTGGGACTGGATATCAGAGAAGCAGTCTGGTCACTGCTGCATTTTTTTATTGAATTACCGTTTTATTTTTTGTGATTTCCTCTTTGTTTTTAATATTTGACTTTCAGGGTGGGTGGATTTCATGATTTCAACTTATATATCTTATTTACATTTTGGTGACTCTCCATTCTTGGTCATTTTTTTAA
Organism: Capra hircus; assembly: GCF_001704415.2. Lineage (NCBI taxonomy): Eukaryota > Metazoa > Chordata > Mammalia > Artiodactyla > Bovidae > Capra > Capra hircus. The sequence continues at coordinate 11,529 of NW_017208093.1, read as the reverse complement.
AATTAAAGTGTCCGAGAGAGGGAAAGATGGCGGAGGAATAGGACGGCAAGACCACTTTCTCCCTCACAAATTCCTCAAAAGAACATTTCAACGCCGAGCAAACTTCACAAAACAACTTCTGTAGGCTGGCAGAGGACATCAGGCAACCAGAAAAGCAGATCATTGTCTTCAAAAACAGGCAAACACCATATACAGTCTTTGGATGGTTGTTGATGGCTTTTTTTTTTTTTTGATTGTTTGTTTGTTTATTTGTTTTTAATAATTCTTTTTCTTTCTTTTTTTTTTTCTTTCTTTCTTCCTTTTTCCTTCTGCTTCTCTCTAATATTGTATCTTTGAAAATCCAACCTCTACTCTAGATTTTTAATCTTTGCTCTTAGGTTTTTGTGGTCAATTTTGTACATTTAAAAACCCAAACTTCACTATCCCAGTTTACCTGAGAGCGAGATTACTGGCTTGACCACTCTCTCCTCCTCTGGACTCTCCTTTTTCTCCACCAGGTGGCCTCTGTCTCTTTCTCCCCCATCTCTCCTCTATCCAACTCTGTGAATCTCTGTGTGTTCCAGACAGTGGAGAACACCTAAGGAACAGGTTACTGGCAGGATTTGTCTCTCTCCTACTCATTCCTCTCTCTGATCCTCCTGGTCACCTCTATCTACTTCCTCCCTCTCCTCTTCCCCGTATAACTCTGTAAATACCTCTGAGCGGTCCAGACTATAGAGCGCACATAAGGAAGTGACTACTGGCTAGCTTGCTCTCTTCTCTTTTGATCTCACCGCATCTCATTCCAGTTACCTCTAACTACCCCCTCCATCTTCTCTTCTCCTTATAACTCAGTGAACCCCTCTGAGTGTCCCTCAATGTGGAGAAACTTTTCATCTTTAACCTAGATGTTTTATCATCAGTGCTGTATAGATGGAGAAGTCTAGAGGCTACTGTAAAAATAAAACTGAAAACCAGAAGGGAGGCTTAAATCCAAAGCCTGAAAACATTAGAGAACTCTTGAATTCAGGGAACATTAAGCAACAGGAGCCCATCTAATGCCTTCATACCTACACCGAAACCAAGCCACCTAAGGGCCAACAAATTCCAAAACAAGACATACCACGCAAATTCTCCAGCAACACAGGAACACTCCCCTGAGCTTCAATATACAGGCAGCTCAAAATTATCCCAAAACCTTTGATGTCTCGTAACCCATTACGGGTCACTCCATTGCACTCCAGAGAGAAGAAACCCAGCTCCACCCACCAAAACTCCAACACAAGCCTCCCTAACCAGGAAACCTTGACAAGCCACTGATAGAACCCCACCCAAAGTGAGGAAGCTCCATAATAAAGAGAACTCCACAAATTCCCAGAATATAAAAAGGCCACCCCAAACGCAGCAATATAACCAAGATGAAGAGACAGAGGAATACTCAGCAGGTAAAGGAACAGGAGAGTTGCCACCAAACCAAACAAAAGAGGAAGAGGTAGGGAATCAACCTGAGAAAGAATTCCGAATATTGATAGTGAAAATGATCCAAATCTTGAAATCAAAATGGAATCACAGATAAATAGCCTAGAGACAAGGATTGAGAAGATGCAAGAAAGGTTTAACAAGGACCTAGAAGAAATAAAAAAGAGTCAATAATATAATGAATAACGCAATAAATGAGATCAGAAACACTCTGGAGGCAACAAATAGTAGAATAACGGAGGCAGAAGATAGGATTAGTGAAATAGAAGATAGAATGGTAGAAATAAATGAATCAGAGAGGAAACAAGAAAAACGAATTAAAAGAAATGAGGACAATCTCAGAGACCTCCAGGACAATATGAAACGCTCCAACATTCGAATTATAGGAGTCCCAGAAGAAGAAGACAGAAAGAAAGATCATGAGAAAATCCTTGAGGAGATAATAGTTGAAAACTTCCCTAAAATGGGGAAGGAAATAATCACCCAAGTCCAAGAAACACAGAGAGTTCCAAATAGGATAAACCCAAGGCGAAACACCCCAAGACACATATTAATCAAATTAACAAAGATCAAACACAAAGAACAAATATTAAAAGCAGCAAGGGAAAAACAACAAATAACACACAAGGGGATTCCCATAAGGATAACAGCTGATCTTTCAATAGAAACTCTTCAGGCCAGGAGGGAATGGCAAGACATACTTAAAGTGATGAAAGAAATAACCTACAGCCCAGATTACTGTACCCAGCAAGGATCTCATTCAAATATGAAGGAGAAATCAAAAGCTTTACAGACAAGCAAAAGCTGAGAGAATTCAGCACCACCAAACCAGCTCTCCAACAAATTCTAAAGGATATTCTCTAGACAGGAAACACAAAAAGGGTGTATAAACCCGAACCCAAAACAATAAAGTAAATGGTAACGGGATCATACTTATCAATAATTACCTTAAACGTAAATGGGTTGAATGCCCCAACCAAAAGGCAAAGACTGGCCGAATGGATACAAAAACAAGACCCCTCTATATGCTGCTTACAAGAGACCCACCTCAAAACAAGGGACACATACAGACTGAAAGTGAAGGGCTGGAAAAAGATATACCACGCAAATAGAGACCAAAAGAAAGCAGGAGTGGCAATACTCATATCCGATAAAATAGACTTTAAAACAAAGGCTGTGAAAAGAGACAAAGAAGGCCACTACATAATGATCAAAGGATCAATCCAAGAAGAAGATATAACAATTATAAATATATATGCACCCAATATAGGAGCACCGCAATATGTAAGACAAATGCTAACAAGTATGAAAGGGGAAATCAACAATAACACAATAATAGTGGGAGACTTTAATACCCCACTCACACCTATGGACAGATCAACTAAACAGAAAATTAACAAAGAAACGCAAACTTTAAATGATACATTAGATCAGTTAGACCTAATTGATATCTATAGGACATTTCACCCCAAAACAATGAATTTCACCTTTTTCTCAAGTGCTCATGGAACCTTCTCCAGGATAGATCACATCCTGGGCCATAAATCTAAACTTGATAAATTCAAAAAAATCGAAATCATTCCAAGCATCTTTTCTGACCATAATGCATTAAGATTAGATCTCAATTACAGGAGAAAAACTATTAAAAATTCCAACATATGGAGGTTGAACAACACACTTCTGAATAACCAACAAATCACAGAAGAAATCAAAAAAGAAATCAAAATATGCATAGAAACTAATGAAAATGAAAACACAACAACCCAAAACCTGTGGGACACTATAAAAGCAGTGCTAAGAGGAAAGTTCATAGCAATACAGGCATACCTCAAGAAACAAGAAAAAAGTCAAATAAATAACCTAACTCTACACCTAAAGCAACTAGAAAAGGAAGAATTGGAGAACCCCAGAGTTAGTAGAAGGAAAGAAATCTTAAAAATTAGGGCAGAAATAAATGCAAAAGAAACAAAAGAGACCATAGCAAAAATCAACAAAGCCAAAAGCTGGTTCTTTGAAAGGATAAATAAAATTGACAAACCATTAGCCAGACTCATCAAGAAGCAAAGAGAGAAAAATCAAATCAATAAAATTAGAAATGAAAATGGAGAGATCACAACAGACAACACAGAAATACAAAGGATCATAAGAGACTACTATCAGCAGTTGTATGCCAATAAAATGGACAACGTGGAAGAAATGGACAAATTCTTAGAAAAGTACAATTTTCCAAAACTGAACCAGGAAGAAATAGAAAATCTTAACAGACCCATCACAAGCACGGAAATTGAAACTGTAATCAGAAATCTTCCAGCAAACAAAAGCCCAGGTCCAGACGGCTTCACAGCTGAATTCTACCAAAAATTTCGAGAAGAGCTAACACCTATCCTACCTCAAACTCTTCCAGAAAATTGCAGAGGAAGGTAAACTTCCAAACTCATTCTATGAGGCCACCATCACCCTAATACCAAAACCTGACAAAGATGTCACAAAAAAAGAAAACTACAGGCCAATATCACTGATGAACATAGATGCAAAAATCCTCAACAAAATTCTAGCAATCAGAATCCATTGACATCCACATTAGGATATAAGCCCACTTGGTCATGGTGTATGATCTTTTTAATGTGTTGTTGGATTCTGATTGCTAGAATTTTGTTGAGGATTTTTGCATCTATGTTCATCAGTGATATTGGCCTGTAGTTTTCTTTTTTTGTGACATCTTTGTCAGGTTTTGGTATTAGGGTGATGGTGGCCTCATAGAATGAGTTTGGAAGTTTACCTTCCTCTGCAATTTTCTGGAAGAGTTTGAGGTAGGATAGGTGTTAGCTCTTCTCGAAATTTTTGGTAGAATTCAGCTGTGAAGCCGTCTGGACCTGGGCTTTTGTTTGCTGGAAGATTTCTGATTACAGTTTCAATTTCCGTGCTTGTGATGGGTCTGTTAAGATTTTCTATTTCTTCCTGGTTCAGTTTTGGAAATTGTACTTTTCTAAGAATTTGTCCATTTCTTCCACGTTGTCCATTTTATTGGCATACAACTGCTGATAGTAGTCTCTTATGATCCTTTGTATTTCTGTGTTGTCTGTTGTGATCTCTCCATTTTCATTTCTAATTTTATTGATTTGATTTTTCTCTCTTTGCTTCTTGATGAGTCTGGCTAATGGTTTGTCAATTTTATTTATCCTTTCAAAGAACCAGCTTTTGGCTTTGTTGATTTTTGCTATGGTCTCTTTTGTTTCTTTTGCATTTATTTCTGCCCTAATTTTTAAGATTTCTTTCCTTCTACTAACTCTGGGGTTCTCCAATTCTTCCTTTTCTAGTTGCTTTAGGTGTAGAGTTAGGTTATTTATTTGACTTTTTTCTTGTTTCTTGAGGTATGCCTGTATTGCTATGAACTTTCCTCTTAGCACTGCTTTTATAGTGTCCCACAGGTTTTGGGTTGTTGTGTTTTCATTTTCATTAGTTTCTATGCATATTTTGATTTCTTTTTTGATTTCTTCTGTGATTTGTTGGTTATTCAGAAGTGTGTTGTTCAACCTCCATATGTTGGAATTTTTAATAGTTTTTCTCCTGTAATTGAGATCTAATCTTAATGCATTATGGTCAGAAAAGATGCTTGGAATGATTTCGATTTTTTTGAATTTATCAAGTTTAGATTTATGGCCCAGGATGTGATCTATCCTGGAGAAGGTTCCATGAGCACTTGAGAAAAAGGTGAAATTCATTGTTTTGGGGTGAAATGTCCTATAGATATCAATTAGGTCTAACTGATCTAATGTATCATTTAAAGTTTGCGTTTCTTTGTTAATTTTCTGTTTAGTTGATCTGTCCATAGGTGTGAGTGGGGTATTAAAGTCTCCCACTATTATTGTGTTATTGTTGATTTCCCCTTTCATACTTGTTAGCATTTGTCTTACATATTGCGGTGCTCCTATATTGGGTGCATATATATTTATAATTGTTATATCTTCTTCTTGGATTGATCCTTTGATCATTATGTAGTGGCCTTCTTTGTCTCTTTTCACAGCCTTTGTTTTAAAGTCTATTTTATCGGATATGAGTATTGCCACTCCTGCTTTCTTTTGGTCTCTATTTGCGTGGTATATCTTTTTCCAGCCCTTCACTTTCAGTCTGTATGTGTCCCTTGTTTTGAGGTGGGTCTCTTGTAAGCAGCATATAGAGGGGTCTTGTTTTTGTATCCATTCGGCCAGTCTTTGCCTTTTGGTTGGGGCATTCAACCCATTTACGTTTAAGGTAATTATTGATAAGTATGATCCCGTTACCATTTACTTTATTGTTTTGGGTTCGGGTTTATACACCCTTTTTGTGTTTCCTGTCTAGAGAATATCCTTTAGAATTTGTTGGAGAGCTGGTTTGGTGGTGCTGAATTCTCTCAGCTTTTGCTTGTCTGTAAAGCTTTTGATTTCTCCTTCATATTTGAATGAGATCCTTGCTGGGTACAGTAATCTGGGCTGTAGGTTATTTCTTTCATCACTTTAAGTATGTCTTGCCATTCCCTCCTGGCCTGAAGAGTTTCTATTGAAAGATCAGCTGTTATCCTTATGGGAATCCCCTTGTGTGTTATTTGTTGTTTTTCCCTTGCTGCTTTTAATATTTGTTCTTTGTGTTTGATCTTTGTTAATTTGATTAATATGTGTCTTGGGGTGTTTCGCCTTGGGTTTATCCTATTTGGAACTCTCTGTGTTTCTTGGACTTGGGTGATTATTTCCTTCCCCATTTTAGGGAAGTTTTCAACTATTATCTCCTCAAGGATTTTCTCATGATCTTTCTTTCTGTCTTCTTCTTCTGGGACTCCTATAATTCGAATGTTGGAGCGTTTCATATTGTCCTGGAGGTCTCTGAGATTGTCCTCATTTCTTTTAATTCGTTTTTCTTGTTTCCTCTCTGATTCATTTATTTCTACCATTCTATCTTCTATTTCACTAATCCTATCTTCTGCCTCCGTTATTCTACTATTTGTTGCCTCCAGAGTGTTTCTGATCTCATTTATTGCATTATTCATTATATATTGACTCTTTTTTATTTCTTCTAGGTCCTTGTTAAACCTTTCTTGCATCTTCTCAATCCTTGTCTCCTAGGCTATTTATCTGTGATTCCATTTTTGATTTCAAGATTTTGGATCATTTTCACTATCTAATATTTCGGAATTCTTTCTCAGGTAGATTCCCTACCTCTTCCTCTTTTGTTTGGTTTGGTGGGCAACTCTCCTGTTCCTTTACCTGCTGAGTATTCCTCTGTCTCTTCATCTTGATTATATTGCTGCGTTTGGGGTGGCCTTTTATATATTCTGGTAATTTGTGGAGTTCTCTTTATTATGGAGCTTCCTCACTGTGGGTGGGGTTGTATCAGTGGCTTGTCTAGGTTTCCTGGTTAGGGAGGCTTGTGTTGGAGTTCTGGTGGGTGGAGCTGGGTTTCTTCTCTCTGGAGTGCAGTGGAGTGACCAGTAATGGGTTATGAGATGTCAAAGGTTTTGGAGTAACTTTGAGCTGCCTGTATATTGAAGCTCAGGGGTGTGTTCCTGTGTTGCTGGAGAATTTGCGTGGTATGTCTTGTTCTGGAACTTGTTGGTCCTTGGGTGGAGCTTGGTTTCAGTGTAGGTATGGAGGCATTTGATGAGCTCCTATTGCTTAATGTTCCCTGAATTTAGGAGTTCTCTGATGTTTTCAGGCTTTGGACTTATGCCTCCTGCTTCTGGTTTTCAGTTTTATTTTTACAGTAGCCTCTAGACTTCTCCATCTATACAGCACCAACGATAAAACATCTAGGTTAAAGATGAAAAGTTTCTCCACATTGAGGGACACTCCAGAGAGGTTCAAGTTGATATGATTTCCTCCATAGAACAATAAAACAAAAGAATCTTCCATGCAGTGACACCCATCCACTGATGCCTGGTTGTGGGGAAGTTAAGCCCCACAACCCACGTGGAAAAACCCGAGCTCTCCCTATCCTGTTGTTTCTAAATTAATATATTTTCTGTAAAAGAGGCTTTGACAAAGGTAGATAGAAGTACATGTGCTCAGTCTGCCTCTTAAAAGCCAAAGTTTATCAATCTTAAAATTAACTCTTTAAAGTAGAAGATAAGGTGTCTATACCTTTTCATTAAAAGTTGTGGAAACATACTTCTTGCTTATATGATTTGAAGATACAGCAGTACACTTTAGGCCATTCATTAGGAATTTTCCACGGTGAGCTCAGGGAATAGGGTCTGGGAAATATGTTCAGGAATGATGTGAGGGCACTGAAAGCTTGATCCTTTTATTCCCAAAGCCCAGCTGTTCCAGTAGAGTTGTCTTCTGAGAGGTCATGAGCATCGATGAGGCTGTTTCCCTATCCTTCTGTAAAAATTTGGAAACTTGGGGTGAGGGATAGACAGAGAAAAACATTTTTTGAGAAAATCTTTTTGTTTTGGCTACGAAGTGAAATTCCAGTATTCATTGTAATCACTATCTTACTGAGGGAGAAAATAATCTTAGTGTCTTTGATAGATGCAATACCTGCCCCTTGGCAGATCTAGCTTGATGGTGGGTAGATGTAACCATTCATTACACTGTGCTCAGGCCTGAGGCTTTTAGTTGCAATACCAACTCTTCCTTGCTTCTTCAAAAAATGTATCAGAACTCTTTATGTTGCAAGTAGTAAAATAAAACCATACTGTTAACTGGCTTAAGCATTTAGGGAAGTCATTGACTCATATAACTAGAAAGCCTAGAGAAGCTTTAGGATCTTTTGACTTTAGAGGTTCAGAGATGTTATAAGACTCCGTTTCTTTGCATTTCTGTTCTACCTCCGCATGGTGTTAGCTTCATTTCCAAAACAGTCTTTTTTGTAGATGCAAAATGGCTACCACTGCTCCCAAGGCCACACGCTTTTTCACTTCTAGAGGGAAAAAGGAGTACCTAACAACCACAGACTGAAACTTTATTTTGATTGGATTAGCAGAGATCCTGTATCAACTCCTGAGCCAGTCACTGTATCCAGGAACCCACTGATTGGGCCATAGGTCTGGGTAAACCACTCATTCTGTTCCTTATAGTCAAAGGTGTTGATTTATTTTATGTACAGCAATCAAAGACCACCCCTGAAGCCTAGCATTGGAGTCAGGAGGTGTGGGGGGTAGGCAAGGAGAAGGCATATCAATCCCACTCAGTAGCAAAACTGCTACATAATGGGGGAGTGGTGGAATGGGTTACGAAGAGTCTGTTACTGGAGCTCTGCCAAACCAACCATCTTCTTGTCTCTGCAGGCTCTTCGCAAGAGAAGATAGCAAGCACGTAGTACAAATAGTGGGACTGCGAGAGCTTCAGGTGGATAGTGTGGAGCTCCTCTTAGAGGTAATCTTCCTCCTTTACTACCCCACTGTAGGCAGCCCAAGTACAAGGAAAGACTTCATTTTGCTGTCTCACAAGTATAATGGACTCAGATTTAGGGCGGACTTCCCTCGTAGTTCAGTTGGTAAAGAATCTGCCTGCAATGCAGGAGACTCCAGGTGATTCCTGGGTCAGGAAGATCCACTGGAGAAGGGATCGGCTACCCACTTCAGTGCTCTTGGGCTTCCCCTGTGGCTCAGCTGGTAAAGAATCCACCTGCAATGTGGGAGACCTGGGTTTGATTCCTGGGTCGGGAAGATCCCCTAGAGAAGGGAAAGGCTATCCACTCCAGTATTCTGGCCTAGAGAATTCCATGGATTGTATAGTCCATGGGTCTCAAAAGAGTTGGACACAACTGAGTGACTTTCACTTCACTTAGGCAAACGGCAATGACAACACACGCCATTTCACATTTATAAAATAAAAATCCTCATCTGAGAGGATGGCTCCTTTCTTTACAAGGTCTCAGTGCCTTGATAATGGGAAGTAAGGTATTTGGGAGACTTGAGAGTCCCTTGGACTGCAAGGAGATCCAACCAGTCCATTCTGAAGGAGATCAGCCCTGGGATTTCTTTGGAAGGAATGATGCTAAAGCTGAAACTCCAGTACTTTGGCCACCTCATGCGAAGAGTTGACTCATTGGAAAAGACCCTGATGCTGGGAGGGATTGGGGGCAGGAGGAGAAGGGAACGACAGAGGATGAGATGGCTGGATGGCATCACTGACTCGATGAACGTGAATCTGAGTGAACTCCGGGAGTTGGTGATGGACAGGAAGGCTTGGTGTGCTGCGATTCATGGGGTCGCAAAGAGTCGCACACAACTGAGCAACTGAACTGAACTGAACTGAATGCAGGAGAGGATACTTTAGGGCCAGTTTCAAAGGCTGCTAATGTGCTTTTTTATGGTAATAGGCTCTGGTAAAGGCTGCTAGAGAGGGAGTCATATTTTAAATAAAAATTTTAATGGATAATACCTTCACATAAATTCAGAATTCAAAAGTTACAATGAAAATGTTTCTTTCATTCCATATTCTTGTGGCAACTAATTGATTTTTTAGTTTTTTTATGTGTCCGTCCAAAGGTACTTTACAATCTGTTTTTTCACGTTCACCTTTTAAAATACACAAGCTAGTGATTTTTTTAGTATTTTTCAAAAAGTTGTGCAGCTGTCACCACTGTCTAATTCCAGAACATTTTCATCACACCAAAATGAAATCCTGTATCGTTAGCAGTTGCTCTGTTTCCCCGGCACCTGGTACCTGAAAACCACTAATTTCTATCTGTATGGGTTTACCTCTTCTAGCCATATCATATAAATGTAATCATACAATATGTAACCTTTGACTCTGGCTTTTTCACTTAGTGTAATGTTTTCAAGGTTCATCTATGTTGTTGAATGAAGTATTGGTAAATGTACTTCATTCCTTTTTATGGCTAAATAATATTCTGTTGTATGGATATACCATATTTATTCATTTATCAGTTGATGGGCATGTAGTTTCAACCTTTTGGCTATTATGAATAATGAGCGACAAACATTCATGTACAGGTTTTGTGTGGACATATGTTTTCAGTTTTTTTTGAGTATATGTGTAAGAGTGGAACTTTTGAGTCATGCTTTTTGAGAACTGCCAAACTGTTTTCGAAAGTGGCTGCACCACTTTATATTCCTACCAGCAGTATAGAAAGGGGGTATTGTTTTAAAAGCTCGCACAGTGATTCTAACATGTAGCTATCATAGTCATTCTAGTATATCCAACAAGCCTGGCTAGAGGCAAAGGAGAAGCCTGAAAGGACAAGTTGGTACTTGACAATAACCGCCTGTAGAACAGCTTCACAATACATCCCTCCAGGGACTTGGGTATGTGAAATGGCAGAGTGGCCACCATTGACACCAGTCTTTTTCTAACAGTTTCTTTTCTTGGGACAAATAGGTAAATTTTATTTTAAGTCTGGGACCTTGTATTTATGTGATTATCAGACTCCTGAGTCCTGATATCCAAAATCCAAGGATGGTACCTTTTGTGGCTGTTTTTAACAGTCACCTGAGAGCCGAGACCCTCTTTCAATGATCTCAGAGGCAGATGCAGAACAAAAGTGAGTGGACATGTTGAAGGGCTCCCTTGAGACTTGACTATTCTTGACCTGTCCAGAGCTCCCCCACGGCGGCAGAATCCTAAGGAGAGTGTTTCTCATACGCCTGTTCCTTTGTGGTCTTCCTGCCCCCACTTCCCCTAGTCATTCCTTTATTTGGCTGGGAGTCTCAGGAGAGTTGGTCCTCATGATGCTGTTGTTCCTGGAAATTAGACCAATTGAATGGGAAAGGATCAAACACTAAAAGGAAGTCCTTTTCCTTGGCTATGGGTCATAACTGTGTTAGTGGGCCAATCTAGTGTCAAATCACTCTCACCCTGGAAGAGTTTATGGCACTGCTCTGTCCTAAGGTGTATTTTCTAAGACCAGAAGAGGGAAGTTTCTTGTTAGTGAACATATCGCCGTTATCACCACTAACCTCAGTCTGTAATACATGTGAGGTAGTACAGAAGGAAGCCAGCTGAGACCAAAGGTGGAAGGTTGATGTAAATTATGGATCTCTGGCATGGCTACCCTCATAAGCGTTTATTTGACTCGAAACAGCAGCCCTTGCTAACTCAGGTGTCGTGCTTCCTCTCAGGTGTCCCCGTT
>NW_017208092.1:0-4106 GCF_001704415.2 Capra hircus | reverse complement strand
GCAGGTGCTCTCGACTTACGACGGGACCTCAGGGACCCCGCTCTGGTGCCTCAGGAAAGGCCAGTCCCCATGCGAGTTGCTCGGGCCTCCGGGATTCCTCTCCGTCTATGCCGGGGCCTAAGACCTTGTGTGGAGTCGGTGCCGGAACCTGAGGATTTCCTCTCCAGTGCTGACATGGATCTTGGGGTACTTCTGAGTCTCCCAGGGTGTCAGTCCTCGTCTCGAGTGGGGGGCATGCACGTGCGCTTTCCTCCGAGCTGTAGTAGCAGTGTCACGCTTCCCTTCGCGTGGATCAAGGGATCTTTCCCTCGAGGCTTTCCCACGAGGCTTTCCCACAGGGCTGTCCCACGTGCCACCGTGGTGTGAGTCGATCCTCGGCTTGAAAGTCGAGGCAGTGCAGGGAAACAGGTTTCCCTGGAATGGACTGAGACATCTGGGTACTCAGGGAATGGTGGCACGACCCTGGAGTTCCTGTCGCCTTTCCTGTGGAGAGCGCCTCCCTTGAGATGCGACCTGAACGTCGGAATTCTTTCCCGAGCACCCAGGGAAAGGATCCCTCCTCTCGAGCTAGGAGGCCGAAACGGGGCTCCTCTGGATGTTGGCGGGACTCTCGTCCTTCCTCTCGAGTTGAGACGGGTATGTCGGGGAACTTCTTGAGTTGCAGCAAGGGTGTGAAGGACCCTTTGGAAGTTCCAGAGGTTAGGTGTGATTAGCCTCGAGACGCCTCAGCGGAAATGGGCCTCATCTCGCCTGGAGGGGAGAACCTCCTGGATTTTCTCGAGTTGCGGCAGGTGCTCCCGACTTATGACTGGGACCACAGGGATCCGCTCTGGTGGCCTCAGGAAAGGCCAGTCCCCAGGCGAGTTGTTCGGGGGCTCTTTGGGAGTCCTCTCCGTCGATGCTGGGGCCTAAGATCTTGTGTGGAGTCAGTGAAGGAACCTGAGGATTCCTCTCCAGTGCCGACATGGATCTTTGGGGTACTTTTGGAGTCTCACCAGGGCAGTCAGTTCTCGTCTCGAGTGGGGTCCTGCACGTGCGCTTTCCTCCCGAGCTGTAGCAGCAGTGTCGCGCTTCCCTTAGCGTGGATCAAGGGATCTGTGTCTTTCCCTCGAGGCTTTCCCACGAGGCTTTCCCACAGGGCTGTCCCACGTGCCACCGTGGTGTGAGTCGATCCTCGGCTTGAAAGTCGAGGCAGTTCAGGCGAAACAGTTTTCCCTGGAATGGACTGAGACATTCAGGGGACTCTGGGAATGGTGGCACGACCCTGGAGTTCCTCTCGCCTTTCCTGTGGAGAGCGCCTCCTCTTGAGATGCAACGGGAACGCCGGAAATTCTTTCCCGACCACGCAGGGAAAGGATCCCTCCTCTGGAGCTAGGAGGCGGAAACGGGGCTCCTCTGGTTGTGGGCGGGACTCTCGTGCTTCCTCTCGAGTGGAGACGGGTATTCGGAGAACTTCTTAGAGTTGCAGCAAGGGTGTGAAGGACCCTTTAGAAGTTCCAGATGTTAGATGTGATTAGCCTCGAGACTGCCTCAGCGGAAATGGGCCTCATCTCGCCTGCAGGGGAGAACTTCCTGGATGTTCTCGAGTTGCGGCAGGTGCTCTCGACCTACGACGGGGCCCTCAGGGACCCGCTCTGGTGGCCTCAGGAAAGGCCAGTCCCCTTCGAGTTGCTCGGGGGCCTCTCGGGATTCCTCTCCCGTCGATGCCGTGGCCTAAGACCTTGTGTGGAGTCGGTGCCGGAACCTGAGGATTCCTCTCCCAGTGCTGACATGGATCTTGGGGTACTTCTGGCGTCTCACCAGGGGAGTCAGTCCTCGTCTCGAGTGGGGCATGCACGTGCGCTTTCCTTCCGAGCTGTAGCAGCACTGTCACGCTTCCCTTCAGGTGGATCAAGGGATCTGTGGCTTTCCCTCGAGGCTTTCCCCACGAGGCTTTCCCACGAGGCTTTCCCACAGGGCTGTCCCACGTGCCACCGTGGTGTGAGTCGATCCTCGGCTTGAAAGTCGACGCAGTGCAGGGAAAACTGAGACATCTCAAGGAATGCTGGGAATGGTGGCACGACCCTGGAGTTCCTCTCGGCTTTCCGGTGGAGAGCGCCTCCTCCCGAGATGTGACGGGAATGCCGGGAATTCTTTCCCGACCACGCAGGGAAAGGATCCCACCGCTTGAGGTATGAGGCGGAAACGGGGTTGCTCTGGATTTGGGCGGGACTCTCGTGCTTCCTCTCGAGTGGAGACGGGTATGTCGGGGAACTTCTTGAGTTGCAGCAAGGGTGTGAAGGACCCTTTGGAAGTTCGAGAGGTTAGGTGTGATTAGCCTCGAGACTCCTCAGCAGAAATGGGCCTCATCTCGCCTGGAGGGGAGAACCTCCTGGATATTCTCTAGTTGCGGCAGGTGCTCTCGACTTAAGACTGGGACCTCAGGGACCCGCCTCTGGTGGCCTCAGGAAAGGCCAGTCCCCATGCAGTTGTTCGGGGGCCTCTCGGGATTCCTCTCCCGTCGATGCTGGGGCCTGAGACCTTGTGTGGAGTCTGTGCCAGAACCTGAGGATTCCTCTCCAGTGCTAACATGGATCTTGGGTACTTCTGGAGTCTCCCAGGGGAGTCATTCCTCGTCGCGAGTGGGGACAAGCACGTGGGTTTTTCCTCCCGAGCTGTAGCAGCTGTGTCACTCTTCCCTTCGCGTGGATCATGGGATCTGTGGCTTTCCCTCGAGGCTTTCCCAGGAGACTTTCCCACGAGGCTTTCACACAGGGCTGTCCCACATGCCACCGTGGTGTGAGTCGATCCTCAGCTTGAAAGTCGAGGCAGTGCAGGGAAAACAGGTTTTCCGTGGAATGGAATGAGACATCTGGGGGAGTGTGGGAACGGTGGCACGAACCTGGAGTTCCTCTCGCGTTTCAAGTGGAGAGCGCCTCCTCTTGAGATGCCGACAAGAACGCCGGGAATTCTTTCCCGACCACGCAGGGAAAGGATCCCTCCTCTAGAGCTATGAGGCGGAAACGGGGCTCCTCTGTATGTGGGCGGGACTCTCGTCCTTCTTCTCGAGTGGAGTCGGGTATGTCGGGGAACTTCTTGAGTTGCAGCAAGGGTGTGAAGGATCCTTGGGAAATTCCAGCGTTTAGGTGTGATTAGCCTCGAGGAGCCTCATCGGAAAAGGGCCTCATCTCGCCTGGAGGGGAGAACCTCTTGGATTTTCAAGAGTTGCGGCCGGTGCTCTCGACTTACACGGGGACCTCAGGGACCCGCTCTGGTGGCCTCAGGAAAGGCCAGTCCCCATGCCAGTTGCTCGGGGGCCTCTCGGGATTCTTCTCCCGTCGATGCGGGGCCTAAGACCTAGTGTGGAGTCGGTGCCGGAACCTGAGGATTCCTCTCCAGTGCTGACATGTATCTTGGGGTACTGCTGGAGTGTCCCCAGGGGAGTCACTCCTCGTCTCGAGTGGGGGCATGCACGTGCGCTTTCCTTCCGAGCTGTAGCATCAGTGTCACGCTTCCCATCGCGTGGATCAAGGGATCACTGGGTTTCCCTGGAGGCTTTCCCACGAGGCTTTCCCACGAGGCTTTCCACAGGGCTGTCCCACGTGCCACTCTGGTGTGAGTTGATCCTCGGCTTGAAATTCGAGGGAGTGCAGGGAAAACAGGTTTCCCTGGAATGGACTGAGACATCTGGGGGACTCAGGGAATGATGGCACGACCCTGGAGTTCTCTCGCCTTTCATGTAGAGAGCGCCTCCTTTTGAGACAGAACTGGAACACCGGGAATTCCTTCCTGACCACGCAGGCAAACGATCCCTCCTCTAGAGCTATGAGGCGGAAACGGGTAACCTCTGGATGTGGACGGGACTCTCGTGCTTCCTCTCGAGTGGAGACGGGTATGTCGGGGAACTTCTTGAGTTGCAGCAAGGTGTGAAGGACCCTTTGAAGAAGTTTCAGAAGTTAGGTGTGATTAGACTCGAGACGCCTCATTGGAAATGGGCCTCATTTTCGCCTGAAAGGGAAACCTCCTGGATTTTCTCGAGTTGCGGCAGGTGCTCTCGACTTACGACTGGGAAACTCAGGGACCCGTTCTGGTGGCCTCAGGAAAAGGCAGCCCCTTGCGAGTTGTTC
>NW_017208091.1:0-4106 GCF_001704415.2 Capra hircus | reverse complement strand
CCAGTCGATGCCGGGCCTAAGACCTTTGTGTGGAGTCGGTGCCGGAACCTGAGGAATTCCTCTCCAGTGCTGACATGGATCCTGGGGGTACTTTCTGGAGTCTCCCCAGGGGAGTCATCCTCGTCTCGAGTGGGGCGTGCCACGTGCGCTTTCCTCCCGAGCTGTAGCAGCACTGTCACGCTTCCCTTCGCGTGGGATCAAGGGATCTGTGGCTTTCCCTTCGAGGTTTCCCTCGAGGCTTTCCCACGAGGCTTTCCCCAAGGTTTTCCCACATGGCTGTCCCACGTGCCACCGTGGTGTGAGTCGATCCTCGGCTTGAACGTCCAGGCAGTGCAGGGAAAACTGGTTTTCCCTGGAATGGACTGAGACATCTGGGGGACTCTGGGAATGGTGCCACGACCCTTGATACCCTCTCGCCTTTCATGTGGAGAGCGCTGCCTCTTGAGATGCCACGGGAACGCCAGGAATTCTTTCCCGACCCTGCAGGGAAAGGATCCCTCCTCTCGAGCTAGGAGGCGGTAACTGGGCTCCTCTGGATGTGGCGGGACGCTCGTGCTTCCTCTCGAGTGAGACGGGTATGTCCGGGAAACTTCTTGAGTTGCAGGAAGGGTGTGAAGGACCCTTTGTAAGTTCCAGAGGTTAGGTGTGATTAGCCTTGAAACAGCTCAGCGGAAATGGGCCTCATCTCGCCTGGAACGGAGAACCTCCTGGATTTTCTCAAGTTGCGGCAGGTGCTCTGGACTTAGGACGGGGAACACAGGGACCCGCTCTGGTGGCCTCAGGAAAGGCCAGTAAACATGCGAGTTGCTCGGGCCTCTCGGGATTCCTCTCCCTTCGATACCGGAGCTAAGACCTTGTGTGGAGTCGGTGCCGGAACCTGAGGATTCCTCTCCAGTGCTGACATGGATCTGGGGTACTTCTGGAGTCTCCCCAGGGGAGTGTGTCCTCGTCCCGAGTGGGCGCCTGCACGTACGCTTTCCTCCCGAGCTGTAGCAGCAGTGTCACGCTTCTCTTCGCATGGTTCAAGGAATCTGTGGCTTTCCCTCGAGGCTTTCCCACGAGGCTTTCCCACAGGGCTGTTTCAAGTGCCACCGTGGTGTGAGTCGATCCTCGGCTTGAAAGTCGAGGCAGTGAAGGGAAAACAGGTTTCCCTGGAATGGACTGAGACACCTGGGGGACTCTGGGAATGGTGGCACGACCGTGAAGTTCCTCTCGCTTTTCCTGTGGATATCGCCTCCTCTTGAGATGCGACGGGAATGACGGGAATTCTTTCCTGACCACACAGGGAAAGTATCCCTCCTCTCGAGCTACGAGGCGGAATCGGGGCTCCTTGGATGTGGTCGAGACTCTCGTGCTTCCTCTCGAGTTGAGACGGGTATTTCGGGGAACTTCTTGAGTTGAAGCAAGGGTGTGAAGGACCCTTTGGAAGTTCTCGACGTTAGGTGTGTTTCGCCTCGAGATCCTCAGCGGAAATGGGCCTCATCTCTCCTGGAGGGGAGAACCTCCTGGATTTTCTCGTGTTGGGGCCGGTGCTCTCGACTTACGACGGGGACCTCAGGGACCCGCTCTGGTGGCCTCAGGAAAGGCCAGTCCCCATGCGAATTGCTCAGGGGCCTCTCCGGATTCCTCTCCCGTCGATGCCGGGGCCTAACACCTTGTGTGGAGTCGGTGCCGGAACTTGAGGATTCCTCTCCAGTGCTGACATGGATCTTGGGGTACTTCTGGAGCCTCCACCGGGGATTCAGTCCTCGTCTCGACTTAGGTCATTCACGTGCACTTTCCTCCCGAGCTGTAGCAGCAGTGTCATGCTTCCCTTCGCGTGGATGAAGAAATCTGTGGCTTTAACTCCAGGTTTTCGCAGCAGGCTTTCCCCACGAGGCTTTCCCACAGGGCTGTCCCACGTGCCACCGTGGTGTGAGTCGATCCTCGGCTTGAAAGTCGAGGCAGTGCAGGGAAAACTGGTTTCCCTGGAATGGACTGAGACATCTGGGGGACTCTGGGAATGGTGGCACGACCCTGGAGTTCCTCTCGCCTTTCCTGTGGAGAGCGCCTGCTCTTGAGATGCGACGGGAACGCCTGGAATTCTTTCAGGAGCACGCAGGGAAAAGGATCCCTCCTATCGAGCTAGGAGATGGAAACGGGGCTCCTCTGTATGTGGGCGGGACTCTTGTGCTTCCTCTCGAGTTGAGACGGGTATTTCGGGGAACTTCTTGAGTTGAAGCAAGGGTGTGAAGGACCCTTTGGAAGTTCTCGACGTTAGGTGTGTTTCGCCTCGAGATCCTCAGCGGAAATGGGCCTCATCTCTCCTGGAGGGGAGAACCTCCTGGATTTTCTCGTGTTGGGGCCGGTGCTCTCGACTTACGACGGGACCTCAGGGACCCGCTCTGGTGGCCTCAGGAAAGGCCAGTCCCCATGCGAATTGCTCGGGGCCTCTCCGGATTCCTCTCCCGTCGATGCCGGGGCCTAACACCTTGTGTGGAGTCGGTGCCGGAACTTGAGGATTCCTCTCCAGTGCTGACATGGATCTTGGGGTACTTCTGGAGCCTCCACCGGGATTCAGTCCTCGTCTCGACTTAGGTCATTCACGTGCACTTTCCTCCCGAGCTGTAGCAGCAGTGTCATGCTTCCCTTCGCGTGGATGAAGAAATCTGTGGCTTTAACTCCAGGTTTTCGCAGCAGGCTTTCCCACGAGGCTTTCCCACAGGGCTGTCCCACGTGCCACCGTGGTGTGAGTCGATCCTCGGCTTGAAAGTCGAGGCAGTGCAGGGAAAACTGGTTTCCCTGGAATGGACTGAGACATCTGGGGGACTCTGGGAATGGTGGCACGACCCTGGAGTTCCTCTCGCCTTTCCTGTGGAGAGCGCCTGCTCTTGAGATGCGACGGGAACGCCTGGAATTCTTTCAGGAGCACGCAGGAAAAGGATCCCTCCTATCGAGCTAGGAGATGGAAACGGGGCTCCTCTGTATGTGGCGCGGACTCTTGTGGCTTCCTCTCGAGTTGAGACGGGTATTTTCGGGGAACTTTCTGAGTTGAAGCAAGGGGTGTGAAGGACCCTTTGGAAGTTCTCGACGTTAGGTGTGTTTCGCCTCGAGATCCTCAGCAGCGAAATGGGCCTCATCTCTCCTGGAGGGGAGAACCTCCTGGATGTTTCTCGTGTTGGGCCGGTGCTCTCGACTTACGACGGGGACCTCAGGGACCCGCTCTGGTGGCCTCAGGAAAGGCCAGTCCCATGCGAATTGCTCGGGGGCCTCTCCGGATTCCTCTCCCGTCGATGCCGGGGCCTAACACCTTGTGTGGAGTCGGTGCCGGAACTTGAGGATTCCTCTCCAGTGCTGACATGGATCTTGGGGTACTTCTGGAGCCTCCACCAGGGATTCAGTCCTCGTCTCGACTTAGGTCATCACGTGCACTTTCCTCCCGAGCTGTAGCAGCAGTGTCATGCTTCCCTTCGCGTGGATGAAGAAATCTGTGGCTTTAACTCCAGGTTTTCGCAGCAGGCTTTCCCACGAGGCTTTCCCACAGGGCTGTCCCACGTGCCACCGTGGTGTGAGTCGATCCTCGGCTTTGAAAAGTCGAGGCAGTGCAGGGAAAACTGGTTTCCCTGGAATGGACTGAGACATCTGGGGGACTCTGGGAATGGTGGCACGACCCTGGAGTTCCTCTCGCCTTTCCTGTGGAGAGCGCCTGCTCTTGAGATGCGACGGGAAAGCCCTGGAATTCTTTCAGGAGCACGCAGGAAAAGGATCCCTCCTATCGAGCTAGGAGATGGAAACGGGCTCCTCTGTAATGTGGGCGGGACTCTTGTGCTTCCTCTCGAGTGAGACGGGTATTTCGGGGAACTTCTTGAGTTGAAGCAAGGTGTGAAGGACCCTTTGGAAGTTCTCAGACGTTAGGTGTGTTTCGCCTCGAGATCCTCAGCGGAAATGGGCCTCATCTTCCCTGGAGGGGAGAACCTCCTGGATTTTTCTCGTGTTGGGGCCGGTGCTCTCGACTTACGACGGGGACCTCAGGGACCCGCTCTGGTGGCCTCAGGAAAGGCCAGTCCCCATGCGAATTGCTCGGGGGCCTCTCCGGATTCCTCTCCCGTCGATGCCGGGGGCCTAAG
>NW_017208090.1:0-4107 GCF_001704415.2 Capra hircus | reverse complement strand
GCCCTGCTGTTGCCCTTCGCTTCCCTCTGACAGAATTCTCACTGCTGGAGCCCTTGGCAGTGTGCACCCACCAGCCCCTAAAGCTCTCCTTAAGGAGGACTGGGACCTAAGTGCAAAGGCAAGGCAGGATTGGAGCTGAGGCAAGAAGGCGCCAGTGGCGACTCCAGGCTCCTGCTGCCTGCTCCTTCCTGGAGAGGCAGCCTAAAAGCAAGGCAAGTCTGGGCAAGGCTAGCCCCCGGCAGAGCAGCCTCGCGCCAGGAACTCTGCCAGATCGGGGCTCTGAGCAGAGCTAGAGCTCTGCCGTACTGGAGGCGCACTTAGCTCCGTGCAAGCAGGGCTTTCAACTTGACGGGGCTGGGCTGCCTCCTCTTCCCCCGAGGAGGCTCGCTTCCCTGCTGGCTGTGCACTCGCCTATCAGGCGGGGGCGCAGGGCTCCTCCAGCAGGTCTTGCCTCAGGGGCTGCTTCCCCTGAGTTGGGGCTGTGGGCAGGAACCCAGACACGCAGGATCAGGCCCCAACCACCTGCACATGTCTCTGCTGGGGAGGAGAGTGCTAGGGAACCTACGTCTGTCATACACTTTCTGGGCACCCAAGGAATCAGCCTCCGTGTGTGCGGGGCTGAAAACCCCAGCCAGGGGCCCTGGGAGCCTGGTGCTCTCGGTGCGGCGCTGATTCTAGGCGGCCTAGAAACCGCTGGAGGAGCCCTGCAGTTGCCCTTCCCTTCCCTCTGACAGAGCTCTCACTGCTGAAGCCCTTGGCAGTGTGCAACCCACCACCCCCCTAAGCCCTCCCCAACGACGCCTGGCACCTATGTGCAAAGGCAAGGCAGGATTGGAGCTGAGGCAAGGAAGGCACCAGTGGCGTCTCCCAGGCTCGCTCAGACAGCTCCTTCCTGGGAGGGAGCCTAAAAGCAAGGCAAGTCTGGGCAAGGCGAGCCCCGGCCGAGCAGCCTCGCGCCAGAAACTCTGCCAGATCGGGGCTCTGAGCAGAGCTAGAGCTCTGCCGTACTGGAGGCCCACTTAGCTCCGTGCAAGCAGGGCTTTCCTCTTGACTGGGCTCGGCTGCCTCCTCTTCTCCCGAGGAGGCTCGCTACACTGCTGGCTGTGCTCTCGCCTATCAGGCGGCGCGCAGGGCTCCTCCAGCAGGTCTTGCCTCAGGGGCTGCTTCCCCTGAGTTGAGGCTGTGGGCGGGAACCCAGACACGCAGGATAAGGCCCAACCACCTGCACATGTCTCTGCTGGGGAGGAGAGTGCTAGGGAACCTACGTCTCTCACACACTTTCTAGGCACCCACGGAGTCAGCCTCTGGGAGTGTGGGGATGCAAAACCCAGCCAGGGGCCCTTGGAACCTGGTGCTCTCCGTGCGGAGCTTTGTCTGGGCGGCCAAGGAACCGCTGAAGGAGCCCTGCTGTTGCCCTTCGCTTCCCTCTGACAGAGCTTTCACTGCTGGAGCCCTTGGCAGTGTGCAACCCACCAGCCCCTAAGCCCTCCTCAAGGACGCTTGGGACCTAAGTGCAAAGGCAAGGCAGGGGTAGAGCTGAAGCCAGGAAGGCGCCAGTGGCGTTTCCGAGCCTCACACAGCCTGCTCCTTCCTGGGGAGGGAGCCTTAAAGCAAGGCAAGTCTGCGCAAGGCTCGCCTATGGCAGAGCATCTTGGTGCCAGGAACTCTGCCAGATCGGGCCTCTGAACAGAGCTAGAGATCTGCCGTACTGGAGTCGCACTTAGCTTCGTGTAAGCAGGGATTTCAGCTTGACGGGGACTTGCTGCCTCCTCTTCCCCCGAGGAGGCTCGCTTCCCTGCTGGCTGTGCACTCGCCTATCAGGCGGGGGCGCAGGGCTCCTCCAGCAGGTCTTGCCTCAGGGGCTGCTTCCCCTGAGTTGGGGCTGTGGGCAGGAACCCAGACACGCAGGATCAGGCCCCAAACACCTGCACATGTCTCTGCTGGGGAGGAGAGTGCTAGGGAACCTACGTCTGTCATACACTTTCTGGGCACCCAAGGAATCAGCCTCCGTGTGTGCGGGGCTGAAAACCCCAGCCAGGGGCCCTGGGAGCCTGGTGCTCTCGGTGCGGCGCTGATTCTAGGCGGCTAGAAACCGCTGGAGGAGCCCTGCAGTTGCCCTTCCCTTCCCTCTGACAGAGCTTCTCACTGCTGAAGCCCTTGGCAGTGTGCAACCCACCACCCCCTAAGCCCTCCCCAACGCCTGGCACCTATGTGCAAAGGCAAGGCAGGATTGGAGCTGAGGCAAGGAAGGCACCAGTGGCGTCTCCCAGGCTCGCTCAGACAGCTCCTTCCTGGGGAGGGAGCCTAAAAGCAAGGCAAGTCTGGGCAAGGCGAGCCCCCGGCCGAGCAGCCTCGCGCCAGAAACTCTGCCAGATCGGGGCTCTGAGCAGAGCTAGAGCTCTGCCGTACTGGAGGCCACTTAGCTCCGTGCAAGCAGGGCTTTCCTCTTGACTGGGCTCGGCTGCCTCCTCTTCTCCCGAGGAGGCTCGCTACACTGCTGGCTGTGCTCTCGCCTATCAGGCGGCGCGCAGGGCTCCTCCAGCAGGTCTTGCCTCAGGGGCTGCTTCCCCTGAGTTGAGGCTGTGGGCGGGAACCCAGACACGCAGGATAAGGCCCCAACCACCTGCACATGTCTCTGCTGGGGAGGAGAGTGCTAGGGAACCTACGTCTCTCACACACTTTCTAGGCACCCACGGAGTCAGCCTCTGGGAGTGTGGGGATGCAAAACCCAGCCAGGGGCCCTTGGAACCTGGTGCTCTCCGTGCGGAGCTTTGTCTGGGCGGCCAAGGAACCGCTGAAGGAGCCCTGCTGTTGCCCTTCGCTTCCCTCTGACAGAGCTTTCACTGCTGGAGCCCTTGGCAGTGTGCAACCCACCAGCCCCTAAGCCCTCCTCAAGGACGCTTGGGACCTAAGTGCAAAGGCAAGGCAGGGGTAGAGCTGAAGCCAGGAAGGCGCCAGTGGCGTTTCCGAGCCTCACACAGCCTGCTCCTTCCTGGGGAGGGAGCCTTAAAGCAAGGCAAGTCTGCGCAAGGCTCGCCTATGGCAGAGCATCTTGGTGCCAGGAACTCTGCCAGATCGGGCCTCTGAACAGAGCTAGAGATCTGCCGTACTGGAGTCGCACTTAGCTTCGTGTAAGCAGGGATTTCAGCTTGACGGGACTTGCTGCCTCCTCTTCCCCCGAGGAGGCTCGCTTCCCTGCTGGCTGTGCACTCGCCTATCAGGCGGGGGCGCAGGGCTCCTCCAGCAGGTCTTGCCTCAGGGGCTGCTTCCCCTGAGTTGGGGCTGTGGGCAGGAACCCAGACACGCAGGATCAGGCCCCAAACACCTGCACATGTCTCTGCTGGGGAGGAGAGTGCTAGGGAACCTACGTCTGTCATACACTTTCTGGGCACCCAAGGAATCAGCCTCCGTGTGGCGGCTGAAAACCCCAGCCAGGGGCCTGGGAGCCTGGTGCTCCCGTGTGCGGCTGAATCTGGGCGGCCAAGCAACCGCTGGAGGAGCCCTGCAGTTGCCCTTCCCCTTCCCTCTGACAGAATTCTCACTGCTGGAGCCCTTGGCAGTGTGCAACCCACCAGCCCCTAAGCTCTCCTTAAGGAGGACTGGGACCTAAGTGCAAAGGCAAGGCAGGATTGGAGCTGAGGCAAGAAGGCGCCAGTGGCGACTCCCAGGCTCGCTGCCTGCTCCTTCCTGGAGAGGGCAGCCTAAAAGCAAGGCAAGTCTGGGCAAGGCTAGCCCCGGCAGAGCAGCCTCGCGCGCAGGAACTCTGCCAGATCGGGCTCTGAGCAGAGCTAGAGCTCTGCCGTACTGGAGGCGCCACTTAGCTCCGTGCAAGCAGGGCTTTCCTCTTGACTGGCTCGGGCTGCCTCCTCTTCCCCCCGAGGAGGCTCGCTACCCTGCTGGCTGTGCACTCGCCTATCAGGCGGGGCGCAGGGCTCCTCCAGCAGGTCTTGCCTCAGGGGCTGCTTCCCCCTGAGTTGGGGCTGTGGGCGGAACCCAGACACGCAGGATCAGGCCCCAAACACCTGCACATGTCTCTGCTGGGGAGAGAGTGCTAGGGAACCTACGTCTCTCATACACTTTCTAGGCACCCACGGAGTCAGCCTCTGG
>NW_017208089.1:0-4107 GCF_001704415.2 Capra hircus | reverse complement strand
GCACCAGTCGGGGGCAGTGAGGCGCTGCGGTCGCGTCTGGCCCGCGCACCCGGAATCCCTGCTGGGCCTGCACGACAAGAGGCCGCGCCTGCTTCTTTCAGATTATTATAAGCAAAACTGCACGAGATAAGTCAGCTGGGTGCATTCTGCTGTTCGCCCGAGGAGGTCCTGCGGGAATGTCCCTCTAGGACGGGTGCCAGCTCGGGTTTCCCCCGTGGCCTCCCATGGCCCCGGGGATGCCGTGAGCAGCTCCCCGTGGGCCTCCCCAGACCCTGAGACGCTGAGGCTGACCGCAGGCGTTCACAGCCACCCCTGACCTGGGCGGGCGGTGGCCCTGCCTACTCTGGACTCGCGTCTGGTGGGGTCTCCTGGCCTGGAGCCTGTGATCAAACCCCTCCTGGTCCCCACAGAAGTCCCCTACCACCTCCCGGGACACCCAGACTCTCGGGAGATCCGCAGAGGGCGGGCCTCTGCATGGAGAAACACTGGACTGGAGCTTCTGGGGACACCGGATACCCTGCCCTGGGAGGGGCCACCCCAAAGCTCAGGTGGAGGCTCCCCGGGCCCCTGGGTCTGCCTCGTCCCTTGAGGGGGCCAGTCGGTGGTGTGCCCGCTCAGGCCTGGGCCCTCGGGCAGCCAGGCAGCTGCTCTGCAGCCTGGGGTCTCCATCAGAGACGTGTGTGTGCCCGGTGGTGCGGGAGGGGCACACACAGGCGTGCACTCGTCCGCTGACACGCACAGCACACACCTGGGCCACGAACCAGCCTGTGCGCCCACATGCGTGTCTGGGCCTCCCGTGCGGCCACGTGCTTGGACACGTGTGCTGGCCCCACACACGCACTCGGCGCCACGCTCGCTGCACGCTTCGCCTCTCTCCCAACCAACGCCTGAGCCCCCGGCTGCCCCAGAACCCGCGGCCCTTCCCTCCAAACAGGACCAACTGGTTATGACATTGGATCACAAACCTCCCCGAGAGGGGAGGCGGAGGGGTGCTAAACGCTGGACCGGGGCCAGGACCACCTGCCCCACCCCAGGCTGCCCCGCCCTGGAGCTGGACCCCCGCGGGCTCCCATGCCCTGGCCCCTGCAGGCAGGTGAGGGCCTGCCCGCAGGGGCCAGGAGGACCCTCCCCAGGAGGCACTCCAGGCACGGCCAGGGTGTGGCAGGGGCTGTCCTGCTGTTGCCAGGCTGCCTAGAGGGAGTCGATCTAGTTCCTCTGAGCCCTGGGCAGGCCAGTCTGAACGGAGGGGTCTGGCACGGTCTTTGCTGGGGTATCAGGTGAATGCAGATCCCCGGGAAGTGGGGAGTCTGGCCTCTGCCTCCCACCTGCCCGGAGATCCTGCTCCTTCTTGGATTCCTTCACGGCCCCGCGGAGGAATGGGTGAGGAGGGCCCTTTCAGCGGGGCCTGAGAGATGGGGGCAAGAGACACGGGCAGCGGTGATCTTCTCGCGCGTTCCCCGGGGGTCTTGGAGAGCCTTTCCAGGGGCTGGAAAGGGGCAGGGGTGTACACAGCCCCTGGTCTGTCTGCGCCTTTACACTTAGCCCCAGTGCGAAGGCCAGCGGGGGCTTGGCAGGCCACAGGTCAGCCGCTCTGCAGCTTGCCTGCCCCAGCTGCGAGGACCCAGGTGACCACGGCTTTGGGGGTCGTGCTGACTCTCTACCAGGTTTGACTTTTGGAAGGGCTGGGCCTTGTGAGCTGGAGGCCCGTTGGGCCAATTTGCAAAAGTCTGTCTTGGAGCTCAGGAATCTGGGCGTTTACAGCAGGGATGCAGATTCAGAGGGGCCGCATGTGAAGAGCTGACTCATTGGGAAAGACTCTGATGCGGGGAGGGATTAGGGGCAGGGGAAGGGGACGACAGAGGACGAGATGGCTGGATAGCATCATGAACTTGATGGATGTGAGTCTGAGTGAACTCCGGGAGTTGGTGATGGACAGGGAGGCCTGGCGTGCTCGATTCATGGGTGCAGATTGGACACAACTGAGCGACTGAACTGAACTGAACTGAACACAAGGAAGGCCTGTCCCTCGGTTTCTCCAGCCATCCTCTGTCCTTCATGCACCCACCCATCTTCCATCCCTGCACCCTCCCTCCTCCTCCCTCCATCTACCCATCGACCCATCCACCCCCACCCATCGACCCATCCACCCCCCACCCGTCGACCCACCCACCCCCACCCGTCCATGGATCCATCTCTCCACGTGCCGTCCATCCGCCATTTTTCCCTCCATCCGTCACCCGTTTGTCCCCTCTCTCCCTCCCTCTCACATTCGTGGGTCTATCTATGCCTTTATCTATTTGTTATCCATTGATCGATCCGTTACCTCTCACCCTTTTTACTGGGCAAATGGACATGAGTTAAAACACACCTTACCTTCTCATTAGATCGTGAAGTTCGGGGCAGAGTCCGCATGCCTCTAGAAGCCCTAAGAGGCCGCACAGAGCAGGCTCCCCGGAAACCCTTCGTTGCATGAATGAACGCATTCTCGAGCAACTGGACTCTGGTAGCAAACCCGTTGCTTTGAAAGGATTTGCTGCTCACCTTCCCAGGGGACTGACGGGTTGGGGTTAAGTCAGCTGCGGCGCTGTGTTTGCTTTGCAAGTGGGTGGTCTCTGCCCATTGCGTAGGCTCTTCTCGTGTGTGACCAAGGCCAGGGCGCACGCAGGTGCTAGACACGTGAGGGAGAGTGGGAGGATGGGTGTGTGCGAGAGGCTGTCAGGGGGCAGGTGGGCTCGGGAACAGACCCCAGGTCAGGCTCTCCCCAGCCAGCCTTCAGGCCAGGAGATGGCAGGTGCGGGCAGGGCGGGGGCTGCCTCGGGGGTGAGGCTGTGAGCTTGCCAGAAGGGCCCTTCCACCAGCCCCGAGGATCAAGCGACTGGGGGCTCTGGGCCTCGGGTGTCTGGGACTGGAGTCACCCCCAGCTCGCCGGCTGGCCCAGCAGTGACTGGATGAGTGGACCGTCCGCCCAGCTGGGGAGCGGCCGTGCAGGAGTGGCCCAATGGCGGTCAGACTCCGGCCTGGTGGTGCTGCCCCCATGGCCCCCTTGGCCCAGGCGGTGGCCGCCACCACAGGAACTCCCGCAGCTGCCCAGCGGTCCCCGGGGGACAGTCGCCACACTGGAGATGGTGACAGGCAAAAGAAACCTGGCAGGCCGGGGCTCTGCCCAGAGGCTCCAGTCTTCGGCGTCTTGGGCTGAGGAGGGAAGAGGCCCCGACGTTGGTGATCCAGGGTGTGGGGCAATGCCCTAGACCTCTACCCATGGTTCCTTGGCCTGCCCGACAGTGTGGGCCCCCCTGGCATGGGCACTGGGAGGGCAGGCGGCAGGGTGTAGGGTCAGTGAGGCCTCATGGAGTAGGGCTGCCTGCAGGAAGGACCAGGCTTCTGGCTGTGCAGGGCCCTGGGCTCTGCTGCCTCTCGCCCTCCTGCCGTCCCAGCCAGGCTCCTACAGGTTTGCAGGCCAAGTGCAAAGATCTGAGCTCCGCAGAGCCTCCACCTGCCCCCAGGGGGGAGCCCCCGGGGCTGGGCCGAGTCTGATGCTTCTGCCCCAAGAGGTATCCGCAGTGGGTGCCCGGCAGCCGCAGCAGGTGGCAACAGTCCCCCGGGCTGTCCGTCTGCAGCTGTCAGGCGGCCCTGGCAGGTGGGCCCAGGCAGACAGGCTGGGCTGAGGCAGTCAGTCTTGCCTCAGCTGTGGCCAGGATCCTGGGCTGGTGTGCCTTTGCGGAGAGCTCTGGGTCAGCCCTGGACAAGGAGGGGACTGTAGACGTGGGTGACTTTGGGGCTGACAGGGGCCTGCCGCCGAATGCAGGGTTGCTGCCCCCCCGCCCCGGACGCAATGCTGGGTTGGTGAGAGGTTCAGAACCTCAGCGGCTTCCCCCTCTGTCCTCCAGGACTGGACGGCCCGGGCTGAGAAGGCCATTTGACAGGCCTGGCCCCCAGGTCCATGAAGTGGGGTCGCCCTCTTCCAGGGCCGTTGTAAAGAGAGGTGCACCTTCTCTCCGGGACCTGCCCCTGGTGGGGGCCCCGCCTTGTTCCCGGAGGGCACGGGCCTGAGCCCACCCAGGCCCTGAGAGTGTCTCGTATTGGATCTGAGTGATTCTGATTGATGTA
>NW_017208088.1:0-4107 GCF_001704415.2 Capra hircus | reverse complement strand
GCTGAAGGAGCTCTGCAGTTGTTCCCTTCCCGTCGACAGAGCTCTCAGTGCTGGAGCCCTTGGAAGTGTGGAACTCAGCGATCCCTAAGCCCTCCCAAACACATGTCTCTGCTGGGGAGGAGAGTGCTAGGGAACATACGTCTCTCACACACTTTCTAGGCACACACAGAGTCAGCCTCTGGGAGTGTGGGGATGCAAACCCAGCCAGGGGCCCTTGGAACCTGGTGCTCTCCGTGCGGAGCTTAGTCTGGGCGGCCAAGCAACCGCTGAAGGAGCCCTGCTGTTGCCCTTCGCTTCCCTCTGACAGAGCTTTCACTGCTGGAGCCCTTGGCAGTGTGCAACCCACCAGCCCCTAAGCCCTCCTCAAGGACGCTGGGACCTAAGTGCAAAGGCAAGGCAGGGGTAGAGCTGAAGCCAGGAAGGCGCCAGTGGCGTTTCCCAGCCTCACACAGCCTGCTCCTTCCTGGGGAGGGAGCCTAAAAGCAAGGCAAGTCTGCGCAAGGCTCGCCTATGGCAGAGCATCTTGGCGACATGAACTCTGCTAGATCGGGCCTCTGAACAGAGCTAGAGATCTGCTGTACTGAGGCACACTTAACTCCGTGCAAGCAGGGCTTTCAACTTGACGGGGCTGGGCTGCCTCCTCTTCCCCCGAGGAGGCTCGCTTCCCTGCTGGCTGTGCACTCGCCTATCAGGCGGGGGCGCAGGGCTCCTCCAGCAGGTCTTGCCTCAGGGGCTGCTTCCCCTGAGTTTGGGGCTGTGGGCGGGAAACCAGACGCGCAGGATCAGGCCCCAAACACCTGCACATGTCTCTGCTGGGGAGGAGAGTGCTAGGGAACCTACGTCTGTCATACACTTTCTGGGCACCCAAGGAATCAGCCTCCGTGTGTGCGGGGCTGAAAACCCCAGCCAGGGGCCCTGGGAGCCTGGTGCTCTCCGTGTGGCGCTGAATCTGGGCGGCCTAAGAAACCGCTGGAGGAGCCCTGCAGTTGCCCTTCCCTTCCCTCTGACAGAGTCTCACTGCTGGAGCCCTTGGCAGTGTGCAACCACCAGCCCCTAAGCCCTCCCCAACGACGCCTGGCACCTATGTGCAAAGGCAAGGCAGGATTGGAGCTGAGGCAAGGAAGGCGCAGTGGCGACTCCCAGGCTCGCTCAGACAGCTCCTTCCTGGGAGGGAGCCTAAAAGCAAGGCAAGTCTGGGCAAGGCGAGCCCCCGGCCGAGCAGCCTCGCGCCAGAAACTCTGCCAGATCGGGGCTCTGAGCAGAGCTAGAGCTCTGCCGTACTGGAGGCGCACTTAGCTCCGTGCAAGCAGGGCTTTCCTCTTGACTGGGCTCGGCTGCCTCCTCTTCTCCCGAGGAGGCTCGCTACACTGCTGGCTGTGCTCTCGCCTATCAGGCGGGCGCGCAGGGCTCCTCCAGCAGGTCTTGCCTCAGGGGCTGCTTCCCCTGAGTTGGGCTGTGGGCGGGAACCCAGACACGCAGGATCAGGCCCCAACCACCTGCACATGTCTCTGCTGGGGAGGAGAGTGCTAGGGAACCTACGTCTCTCACACACTTTCTAGGCACCCACGGAGTCAGCCTCTGGGAGTGTGGGGATGCAAAACCCAGCCAGGGGCCCTTGGAACCTGGTGCTCTCCGTGCGGAGCTTTGTCTGGGCGGCCAAGGAACCGCTGAAGGAGCCCTGCTGTTGCCCTTCGCTTCCCTCTGACAGAGCTTTCACTGCTGGAGCCCTTGGCAGTGTGCAACCACCAGCCCCTAAGCCCTCCTCAAGGACGCTTGGGACCTAAGTGCAAAGGCAAGGCAGGGGTAGAGCTGAAGCCAGGAAGGCGCCAGTGGCGTTTCCGAGCCTCACACAGCCTGCTCCTTCCTGGGGAGGGAGCCTTAAAGCAAGGCAAGTCTGCGCAAGGCTCGCCTATGGCAGAGCATCTTGGTGCCAGGAACTCTGCCAGATCGGGCCTCTGAACAGAGCTAGAGATCTGCCGTACTGGAGTCGCACTTAGCTTCGTGTAAGCAGGGATTTCAGCTTGACGGGGACTTGCTGCCTCCTCTTCCCCCGAGGAGGCTCGCTTCCCTGCTGGCTGTGCACTCGCCTATCAGGCGGGGGCGCAGGGCTCCTCCAGCAGGTCTTGCCTCAGGGGCTGCTTCCCCCTGAGTTGGGGCTGTGGGCAGGAACCCAGACACGCAGCAGGATCAGGCCCCAAACACCTGCACATGTCTCTGCTGGGGAGGAGAGTGCTAGGGAACCTACGTCTGTCATACACTTTCTGGGCACCCAAGGAATCAGCCTCCGTGTGTGCGGGGCTGAAAACCCCAGCCAGGGGCCCTGGGAGCCTGGTGCTCTCCGTGTGGCGCTGAATCTGGGCGGCCAAGCAACCGCTGGAGGAGCCTGCAGTTGCCCTTCCCTTCCCTCTGACAGAATTCTCACTGCTGAGCCCTTGCAGTGTGCAACCCACCAGCCCCCTAAGCTCTCCTTAAGGAGGACTGGGACCTAAGTGCAAAGGCAAGGCAGGATTGGAGCTGAGGCAAGAAAGGCGCCAGTGGCGACTCCCAGGCTCCTGCTGCCTGCTCCTTCCTGGAGAGGCAGCCTAAAAGCAAGGCAAGTCTGGGCAAGGCTAGCCCCCGGCAGAGCAGCCCTCGCGCCAGGAACTCTGCCAGATCGGGGCTCTGAGCAGAGCTAGAGCTCTGCCGTACTGGAGGCGCACTTAGCTCCGTGCAAGCAGGGCTTTCAACTTGACGGGGGCTGGGCTGCCTCCTCTTCCCCCGAGGAGGCTCGCTTCCCTGCTGGCTGTGCACTCGCCTATCAGGCGGGGGCGCAGGGCTCCTCCAGCAGGTCTTGCCTCAGGGGCTGCTTCCCCTGAGTTGGGGGCTGTGGGCAGGAACCCAGACACGCAGGATCAGGCCCCCAAACACCTGCACATGTCTCTGCTGGGGAGGAGAGTGCTAGGGAACCTACGTCTGTCATACACTTTCTGGGCACCCAAGGAATCAGCCTCCGTGTGTGCGGGCTGAAAACCCCAGCCAGGGGCCCTGGGAGCCTGGTGCTCTCCGTGTGGCGCTGAATCTGGGCGGCCTAAAAACCGCTGGAGGAGCCCTGCAGTTGCCCTTCCCTTCCCTCTGACAGAGCTCTCACTGCTGAAGCCCTTGGCAGTGTGCAACCCACCACCCCCTAAGCCCTCCCAACGACGGCCTGGCACCTATGTGCAAAGGCAAGGCAGGATTGGAGCTGAGGCAAGGAAGGCACCAGTGGCGTCTCCCAGGCTCGCTCAGACAGCTCCTTCCTGGGGAGGGAGCCTAAAAGCAAAGGCAAGTCTGGGCAAGGCGAGCCCCCGGCAGCAGCCTCGCCAGGTCGGCCAGCTCTGCAGAGCTGAGCAGAGCTAGAGCTCTGCCGTACTGGAGGCGCACTTAGGCTCCGTGCAAGCAGGGCTTTCCTCTTGACTGGGCTCGGCTGCCTCCTCTTCTCCCGAGGAGGCTCGCTACATGCTGGCTGTGCTCTCGCCTATCAGGCGGGGGGCGCAGGGCTCCTCCAGCAGGTCTTGCCTCAGGGGCTGCTTCCCCTGAGTTGGGGCTGTGGGCAGGAAACCCAGACACGCAGGATCAGGCCCCAAACACCTGCACATGTCTCTGCTGGGGAGGAGAGTGCTAGGGAACCTACGTCTGTCATACACTTTCTGGGCACCCAAGGAATCAGCCTCCGTGTGTGCGGGGCTGAAAACCCCAGCCAGGGGCCCTGGAGCCTGGTGCTCTCCGTGTGGCGCTGAATTCTGGGCGGCCAAGCAACCGCTGAGGAGCCCTGCAGTTGCCCTTCCTTCCCTCTGACAGAATTCCACTGCTGGAGCCTTGGCAGTGTGCAACCCACCAGCCCCTAAGCTCTCCTTAAGGAGGACTGGGACCCTTAGTGCAAAGGCAAGGCAGGATTGGAGCTGAGGCAAGAAAGGCGCCAGTGGCGACTCCCAGGCTCCTGCTGCCTGCTCCTTCCTGGAGAGGCAGGCCTAAAAGCAAGGCAAGTCTGGCAAAGGCTAAGCCCCCGGCAGAGCAGCCTCGCGCCAGGAACTCTGCCAGATCGGGGCTCTGAGCAGAGCTAGAGCTCTGCCGTACTGGAGGCGCACTTAG
>NW_017208087.1:0-4107 GCF_001704415.2 Capra hircus | reverse complement strand
GTTCTTCTGGAGTCTCCCCAGGGAGTCAGTCTTCGTCTTGTGTGGGGACATGCACCGTGCGCTTTCCTCTTGAGCTGTAGCAGCAGTGTCACGCTTCCTTCGCGGGATCAAGGGATCTGTGTCTTTCCCTCGAGGCTTTTCACCACAGGCTTTCCCACGAGGCTTTCCACAGGGCTGTCCCACGTGCCACCATTGTGTGTCGATCCTCGGCTTGAAAGTCGAGGCAGTGCAGGGAAAAAAGTTTTCCTGGAATGGACTGAGACATCTGGGGGACTCTTGGAATGGTGGCCCGACCCTGGAGTTCCTCTCGCCTTTCCTGTGGAGAGCGCCTCCTCTTGAAATGCGACGGCAACGCCGGGGATTCTTTCCCGAACACAGTGAAAGGATCCCTCCTCTCGAGATAGGATGTGGAAACGGGGCTCCTCTGGATGTGGGCAGAACTCTCGTGCTTCCTCTCGAGTGGAGACGGGTATGTCGGGGAACTTCTTGAGTTGCAGCAAGGGTGTGAAAGACCCTTTCGAAGTTCCAGAGTTTAGGTGTGATTAGCCTCGAGATGCCTCAGAGGAAATGGGCCTCATTTAGCCTGGAGGGGAGAACCTCCTGGATTTTCTCGAGTTGCAGCAGGTGCTCTCGACTTACGACGGGGACCTCAGGGACCCGCTCTGGTGGCCTCAGGAAAGGCCTGTCCCCATGCGAGTTGCTCGGGGACCTCACGGGATTCCTCTCCCGTCTATGCCGGGGCCTAAGATCTTGTGTGGAGTCGGTGCCGGAACCTGAGCATTCCTCTCCAGTGCTGACATGGATCTTCGGGTACTTCTGCAGTCTCCCCAGTGGAGTCAGTCCTCGTCTCCAGCGGGGGCGTGCACGTGCCCTTTCCTCCCGATCTGAAGCGCGGTGTCGCGCTTCCCTTCGTGGATCAAGGGATCTGTGGCTTTCCCTCGAGGCTTTACCACGAGGCTTTCCTACGAGGCTTTCCCACGAGGCTTTCCCACAGGGCTGTTCCACGTGCCACCGTGGTGTGAGTCGATCCTCGGCTTGAAGTCGAGGCAGTGCAGGGAAAACAGGTTTCCCTGGAATGGACTGAGACATCTGGGGGACTCTGGGAATGTGGCACGACCCTGGAGTTCCTCTCGCCTTTCCTGTGGAGAGCGCCTCCTCTTGAGATGCCGACGGGAACGCCGGGAATTCTTTCCCGAACACGCAGGGAAAGGATCCCTCCTCTCAGGCTAGGAGGCAGAAACGGGGCTCCTCTGGATGTGGGCGGGACTCTCGTGCTTCCGCTCAAGTGGAGACGGGTATGTCGGGGAACTTCTTGAGTTGCAGCAAGGGTGTGAAGGACCCTTTGGAAGTTCCAGATGTTAGAATTGATTAGCCTCGAGACGCCTCAGCGGAAATGGGCCTCATCTCGCCTGGAGCGAGAATCTCCTGTATTTTCTAGAGTTGCGGCAGGTGCTCTCAACTTACGACGGGGACCTCAGGGACACGCTCTAGTGGCCTCAGAAAAGGCCAGTCCCCATGCGAGTTGCTCGGGGGCCTCTCGGGATTCCTCTCCCGTCGATGCCCGGGCCTAAGATCTTGTGTGGAGTCCGGTGCCGGAACCTGAGGATTCCTCTCCAGTGCTGACATGGATCTTGGGGTACTTCTGGAGTCTCCCCAGGGGAGTCAGTCCTCGTCTCGAGTGGGGGCATGCACATGCGCTTTCCTCCCGAGCTGTAGCAGCAGTGTCACGCTTCCCTTCGCGTGGATCAAGGGATCTATGGCTTTCCAAGGAGGCTTTCCCACGAGGTTTTCCCACGAGGCTTTACCACAGTGCTGTTCCACGTGCCACCGTGGTGTGAGTCGATCCTCGTCTTGAAAGTCGAGGCAGTGCTGGGAAAACAGGTTTTCCTGGAATGGACTGAGACAGCTGGGGGACTCTGGGAATGGTGGCACGACCCTGGAGTTCCTCTCGTCTTTCCTGTGGAGAGCGAGTCCTCTTGAGATGCGACGGAAGTGCCGGGAATTTTTTCCCGACCACGCAGGGAAAGGATCCCTCCTCTTGAGCTATGAGACGGAAACGGGGCTCTTCTGGATGTGGCCGGGACTCTCGTGCTTCCTCTCAAGTGGAGACGGGTATGTCGGGGAACTTCTTGAGTTGCAGCAAGGGTGTGAAGAACCCTTTGGAAGTTCCAGATGTTAGAATTGATTAGCCTCGAGACGCCTCAGCGGAAATGGGCCTCATCTCGCCTGGAGGGGAGAACCTCCTGTATTTTCTCGAGTTGCGGCAGATGCTCTCAACTTACGACGGGGACCTCAGGGACCCGCTCTAGTGGCCTCAGGAAAGGCCAGTCCCCATGTGAGTTGCTCAGGGGCCTCTGGGAATTCCTCTCCCGTCGATGCCGGGGCCTAAGATCTTGTGTGGAGTCGGTGCCGGAAGCTGAGGATTCCTCTCCAGTGCTGACATGGACCTTGGGGTACTTCTGGTGTCTCCCCAGGGGAGTCAGTCCTCGTCTCGATTGGGGGCATGCTCGTGCGCTTTCCTCCCGAGCTGTAGCAGCAGTGTCACGCTTCCCTTCGCGTGGATCAAGGGATCTGTGGCTTTCCCTCGAGGCTTTCCCACGAGGCTTTCCCACGAGGCTTTCCCACAGGGCTGTCCCACGTGCCACCGTGGTGTGAGTCGATCCTCGGCTTGAAAGTCGAGGCCGTGCAGGGAAAACAGGTTTACCTGGAATGGACGGAGACATCTAGTTGACTCTGGGAATGGTGGCACGACCCTGGAGTTACTCTCGCCTTTCCTGTGGAGAGCGCCTCCTCTTGAAATGCGATGGGAACGCCGGGAATTCTTTCCCGACCACGCAGGGAAAGGATCCCTCCTCTCGAGCTAGGAGGCGGAAACGGGGCTCGTCTGGATGTCAGCGGGACTCTCGTGCTTCCACTCAAGTGGAGACGGGTATGTCGGGGAACTTCTTGAGTTGCAGCCAGGGTGTGAAGGACCCTTTGGAAGTTCCAGAGGTTAGGTGTGATTAGCCTCGAGACTCCTCAGCGGAAATGGGCCCCATGTCGCCTGGATGGAAGAACCTCCTGTGTTTCTCAGTTGCGGCAGGTGCTCTTGACTTATGCCTGGCACCTAAGGGACCTGCTCTGGTGGCCTCAGGAAAGGCCAGTCCCCTTGCGATTTGTTCGGGGGCCTCTCGGGATTCCTCTCCCGTCGATTCCGGGACCTAAGACCTTGTGTGGAATCGGTGCCTGAACCTGAGGATTCCTCTCCAGTGCTGACATGGATCTTGGGTTACTTCTGGAGTCTCCCCAGGGGAGTCAGTCCTCGTCTGTGTGGGGGCATGCAGTTGCGCTTTCCTTCAGAGCTGTAGCAGCAGTGTCACGCTTCCCTTCGCGTGGATCAAGGAATCTGTGGCTTTCCCTCGAGGTTTTCCCACGAGGCTTTCCCACGAGGCTTTCTTTCCCACGAGGCTTTCCCACAGGGCTGACCCACGTGTCACCGTCGTGTGAGTCGATCCTCGGCTTGAAAGTCGAGGCAGTGCAGGGAAAACAGGTTTCCCTGGAATGGACTGAGACATCTGGGGGACTCTGGGAATGGTGGCACGACCCTGGAGTTCCTCTCGCCTTTCCTGTGGAGATCGCCTCCTCTTGAGATGCGAGGGAATGCCGGGAATTCTTTCCCGACCACGCAGTGAAAGGATCCCTCCTCTCGAGCCATGAGGCGGAAACGAGGCTCCTCTGGATGTGGTGGGACTCTCGTGCTTCCTCTCGACTGGAGACGGGTATTTCGGGGAAATCTTGAGTTGCAGCAAGGGTTTGAAGGACTCCTTGGAAGTTCCATAGGTTAGGTGTGATTAGCCTCGAGACGCTCAGGGGAAATTGGCCTCATCTCGCCTGGAAGGAGAACCTCCTGGATTTTCTCGAGTTGCTGCAGGTGCTCTCGACTTACGACGGGGACCTCAGGGACCCTCTCTGTGGCCTCAGGAAAGGCCAGTCCCCATGCGAGTTGCACGGCGGCATCTCGGGATTCCTCTCCCGTCGATGCCCCGGGCCTAAGACCTTGCTTGGAGTGGTGCTGGAACCTTGAGGATTCCTTCATCCAGTGCTGACATGGACCTTGGGTACTTCTGG
>NW_017208086.1:0-4107 GCF_001704415.2 Capra hircus | reverse complement strand
GGATCACTCACACCACGGGTGGCACGTGGGACAGCCCTGTGGGAAAGCCTCGTGGGAAAGCCTCGGGGAAAAGCAGATCCTCCCAATCCTGATCCACCGAAGGAAGCGCGACACTGCTGCTACAGCTCGGGAGGAAAGCGCACGTGCATGCTTCTCCTCGAGACAAGGACTGACTCCCATGGGGAGACTAAGACGTATCCCAAGATCCATGTCAGCACTGGAGAGGAATCCTCAGGTTCCGGCAGCAAACTCCACACAAGGTCTTAGTCCCCAGCATCGACGGGAGGGGAATCCCGAGAGGCCCCGAGCAACTCTCATGGGGACTGGCCTTTTCTGAGGCCACCAGAGCGGTCCCTGAGGTCCCCGTCGTAAGTCGAGAGCACCTGCCGCAACTCGAGAAAATCCAGGAGGTTCTCTCCCTCCAGGCGAGATGAAGCCCATTTCCGCTGAGGCGTCTCGAGGCTAACCACATCTAACCTCTGGAACTTCCAAAGGGTCCTTCCACCTTGCTGCAACTCAAGAAGTTCGCTGACATACCCTCTCCACTCGAGAGGAAGGACGAGAGTCGCGCACAGATCCAGAGGAGCCCCGTTTTCGGCCTCCTAGCTCGAGAGGAGGGATCATTTCCCTGCGTGTTGGGAAAGAATTCCCCGCGTTCCCGCGTCGCATCTCAAGAGGAGGCGCTCTCCACAGGAAAGGCGAGAGGCACTCCAGGGTCGTGCTACCGTTCCCCCGAGTCCCCAGATGACACAGTCCATTCCAGGGAAACCTGTTTTCCCTACACTGCCTCGACTTGAAGCTGAGGATCGACTCACACCACGGTGGCACGTGGGACAGCCCTGTGGGAAAGCTCTTGGGAAAGCCTCGTGGGAGAGCCTCGAGGGAAAGCCACAGTTCCCTTGATCCACGTGAAGGGAAGCGTGACAGTGCTGCTACAACTCGGGAGGAAAGCGCACTTGCATGCCCCCAATCGAGACGAGTACTGACTCCCCTGAGGAGACTCCAGAAGTACCCCAAGATCCATGTCAGCCACTGGAGAGGAATCCTCAGGTTCCGGCACCGAATCCACACAAGATCTTAGGCCCCAGCATCGACGGGATAGGAATGCCGAGAGGCCACGAGAAACTCGCATGGGGACTGGCCTTTCCTGAGGCCGCCAGAGTGGGTCCCTCAGGTCCGCGTCGTAAGTCGAGAGCACCTGCCGCAACTTAAGAAAATCCAGGAGGTTCTCCCCTCCAGGCGACATGAGGCCATTTCCGCTGATGGGTCTCGAGGCTAATCACACCTAAACTCTGCAACTTCCAAAGGGTTCTTCACACCCTTGTTGCAACTCAAGAAGTTCCCCGACATACCCATCTCCACCCGAGAGGAAGCACGAAAGTTCCACCCACATCCAGAGCTGGCCCCGTTTCCGCCTCCTTCTCGAGAGGAGGGACCTTTCCCTGCGTGGTGGGGAAAGAATTCCCCGCGTTCCCGTCGCATTTCAAGAGGAGGCGCTCTCCACAGGAAAGGCGAGAGGAACTCCAGGGTCGTGCCACCATTCCCAGAGTCCCCCCAGATGTCTCTGTCCATTCCAGGGAAACCTGTTTCCCTCCACTGCCTCGACTTTCAAGCCGAGGATTGACTCACACCACAGTGGTAAGTGGGACAGCCCAGTGGGTAAGCCTCGTGGGAAAGCCTCGTGGGAAAGCCTCGAGGGAATGCCCCTGATCCCTTGATCCACGCCAAGGGAAGAGTGACACTGCTGTTACAGCTCGGGAGGAAAGCGCCCCTGCAGGTCTCCACTAGAGAGGAGGCCTGACTCCCTGGGGAGACTCCAGAAGTACCCCAAGATCCATGTCAGCACTGGAGAGGAATGCTCTGGTTCCCGGCACCGACTCCACACAAGATCTTAGGCCCCGGCATCGACGGGAGGGGAATCCCGAGAGACCCAGGAGCAACTCGCATGGGGACTGGCCTTTCCTGAGGCCACCAGAGCGGGTCCCTGAGGTCCCCGTCATAAGTCGAGAGCACCTGCTGCAACTCGAGAAAATCCAGGAGGTTCTCCCCTCCAGGCGAGATGAAGCCCATTTCCGCTGAGGCGTCTCGAGGCTAATCACACCTAACCTCTGGAACTTCCAAAGGGTCCTTCACACCCTTGCTGGCAACTCAAGAAGTTCCCCGAGATACCCGTCTCCACTTGAGAGGAAGCACGAGAGTCCCGCCCACATTCAGAGGAGCCCCGTTTTCGCCTCCTAGCTAGAGAGGAGGGATCCATTCCATGCGTGGTCGGGAAAGAATTCCTGGTGTTCCCGTCGCATCTCAAGAGGAGGCGCTCTCCACAGGAAAGGCGAGAGGAACTCCAGGGTCGTGCAACCATTCCCGAGTCCCCCAGATGTCTCAATCCATTCCAGGGAAACCAGTTTTCCCTGCACTGCCTCGACTTTCAAGCCGAGGATCGACTCACACTACGTTGGCACGTGCGACAGCCCTGTGGGAAAGCCTCGTGGGAAAGCCTCGTGGGAAAGCCTCGAGGGAATGCCCCTGATCCCTTGATCCACGCCAAGGGAAGCGTGACACTGCTGCTAGAGCTCGGGAGGAAAGCGAACCTGCATGCCCCCACTCGAGAAGAGGACTGACTCCAATGGGGAGACTCCAGACGTACCCCAAGATCCATGTCAGCACTGGAGAGGAATCATCAGGTTCCGGCACCAACTCCACACAAGATCTTAGGCCCCAGCAACGACGGGAGCGGAATCCTGAGAGGCCCCCGAGCAACTCGCATGGGGACTGGCCCTTCCTGAGTCCCCCAGAGCGGGTCCCTGAGGTACCCGGGTGAGTCGAGAGCACCTGGCGCAACTCGAGGAAATCCAGGAGGTTCTCCCTTCCCAGCGAGATGAGCCCATTTCCACAGAGGCGTCTCGAGGCTAATCACATCTAACATCTGGAACTTCCAAAGGGTCCTTCACACCCTTGCTGCAACTCAAGAAGTTCCCCGACATACCCGTCACCAATCGAAGGAAGCACGAGAGTCCCGCCCTCATCCAGTGAGCCCCGTTTCCGCCTCCTATATCGAGGGGAGGGATCCTTTCCCTGCGTGGTCGGGAAAGAATTCCCGGTGTTCCCGTCGCATCTCAAGAGGAGGCGCCCTCCACAGGAAAGGCGAGAGGAACTCCAGGGTCGTGCCACCATTCCCAGAGTCCCCCAGATGTCTCAGTCCATTCCAGGGAAACCTGTTTTCCCTGCAATGCCTCGACTTTTCAAGCCGAGGATCTACTCACACTACGGTGGCACGTAGGAGAGCCCTGTGAGAAAGCCTCGTGGGAAAGGCCTCGTGGAAAGCCTCGAGGGAAAGCCACAGATCCCTTGATCCACGTAAAGGGAAAGCGTGACACTGCTGCTACAGCTCGGGAGGAAAGCGGACCGTGCATGCCCCAATCCGAGACGAGGACTGACTCCCCTGGGGAGACTCCAGAAGTACCCCAAGATCCATGTCAGCACTGGAGAGGAATCCTCAGGTTCCGGCACCCACTCCACACAAGGTCTTAGGCCCTGCATCGACGGGAGAGGAATCCCGAGAGGCCCCCGCGCGCAACTCGCATGGGACTGGCCTTTCCTGAGGCCAATAAAGCGGGTCTCAGAAGTCCCGTCGTAAGTCGAGAGCATCTGCCGCAACTCGAGAAAATCCAGGATGTTCTCCCCTCCAGGCGAAATGAGGCCCATTTGTGCTGAGGCGTCTCGATGCTAATCACACCTAACCTCTCTAACTTACAAAGGATACTTCACATCCTTGCTGCAACTCAAGAAGTTCCCCAACATAACCGTCTCCTCTCGAGAGGAAGCATGAGAGTCCCGCCCACATCCAGAGGAGCCCCATTTCCGCCGCATAGCTCGAGAGGAGGGATCCTTTCCCTGCGTGGTTGGGAAAGAATTCCCAGCGTACCCGTCGCACCTCAAGAGGATGCGCTCTCCCAAAGAAAGGCGAGAGGAACTCCAGGGTCGTGCCCCATTCATAGAGACCCCCAAATTTCTCAGTCCATTCCAGGGAAACCTGTTTTCCTTCACTGCCACGACTTTCAAGCCGAGGATCGAATCACACCACAGTGGCACGTGGCAGCACTGTGGGAA
>NW_017208085.1:0-4107 GCF_001704415.2 Capra hircus | reverse complement strand
CACGAGAGTCCCGCCCACATCCAGAGGATCCCATTTCCGCCTCCTACCTTCAAGAGGAGGGATCCTTTCCCTGCGTGGTCGGGAAACAATTCCCGGCGTTCCCGTCCCATCTCAAGAGGAGGCGCTCTCCACAGGAAAGGCGAGAGGAACTCCAGGGTCGTGCCACCATTCCCAGAGTCCCCCAGATGTCTCAGTCCATTCCAAGGAAACCTGTTTTCCCTGCACTGCCTCGACTTTCAAGCCGAGGATCGACACACACCACGGTGGCACGCAGGACAGCCCTGTGGGAAGCCTCATGGGAAAGCCTGGTGGGAAATCCTCGGGAAAGCCTCGAGGAAAGCCACAGATCCCCATGATCCACGCGAAGGAAGCATGACACTACTGCTACAGCTCGGGAGGAAAGCGCACGTGCATGCCCCCACGCGAGACGAGGACTGACTCCCTGGAGAGACTCCAGAAGTACCCCAAGATCCATGTCAGCACTGGAGAGGAATCCTCAGATTCCGGCACCGACTCCACACAAGATCTTATGCCCCAGCATCGAACGGAGAGGAATCCCGAGAGGCCCCCGAGCAACTCGCATGGGGACTGGCCTTTACTGAAGCCTCGAGAGCAGGTCCCTGTGGTCCCCGTCGTAAGTCGAGAGCACCTGCCGCAACTCGAGAAAATCCAGGAGGTTTTTCCCTCCAGGCGAGATGAGGCCCATTTCCGCTGAGGCGTCTCGAGGCTAATCATATCTAACATCTGGAACTTCCAAAGGGTCCTTCACACCCTTGCTGCAACACAAGAAGTTCCCGACATCCCGTCTCCACTCGAGAGGAAGCACGAGAGTCCGCCCACATCCAGAGGAGCCCGTTTCCGCCTCTAGCTCGAGAGGAGGAACCTTTCCATGCGTGGTCGGGAAAGAATTCCCGGCATTCCCGTCGCATCTCAAGAGGAGGCGCTCTCCACAGGAAAGGCGAGAGGAACTCCAGGGTCGTGCCACCATTCCAGAGTCCCCCAGATGTCTCAGTCCATTCCAGGAAACCTGTTTTCCCTGCACTGTCTCGACTTTCAAGCGAGGATCGACTCACACCACGGTGGCACGTGGGACAGCCCTGTGGGAAAGCCTCGTGGAAAGCCTCGTGGGAAGCCCCGGGAAAGCCTCGATGGAAAGCCACAGATCCTTGATCCACACGAAGGGAAGCACGACACTGCTGCTACAGCTCGGGAGAGAAAGCGCACGTGCATGCCCCCACTCGAGACGAGGACTGACTCCCCTGGGGAGACTCCAGAAATACCCCAAGATCCATGTCAGCACTGGAGAGGAATCCTCAGGTTCCGGCACTGACTCCACACAAGGTCTTATGCCCCAGCATCGACGGGAGAGGAAACCGAGAGGCCCCGAGCAACTCGCATGGGGACTGGCCTTTCCTGAAGCACCAGAGCAGGTCCCTGTGGTCCCCGTCGTAAGTCGAGAGCACCTGCAGCAACTCGAGAAAATCCAGGAGGTTTCCTCTCCAGGCGAGATGAGGCCATTTCCGCTGAGGCGTCTCGAGGCTAATCACATCTAACATCTGGAACTTCCAAAGGGTCCTTCACACCTTGCTGCAACTCAAGAAGTTCCCCGACATACCCGTCTCCACTCGAGAGGAAGCACGAGAGTCACGCCCACATCCAGAGGAGCCCGTTTCTGCCTCCTAGCTCGAGAGGTGGGATTCTTTTCACTGCGTGGTCGGAAAGAATTCCCGGCCTTCCCGGCGCATCTCAAGAGGAGGCGCTCTCCACAGGAAAGGCGAGAGGAACTCCAGGGTCGTGCCACCATTCCAAGAGTCCCCCAGATGTCTCAGTCCATTCCAGGGAAACCTGTTTTCCCTGCACTGTCTCGACTTTCAAGCCGAGGATCGACACACACCACGGTGGCACGTTGGACAGCCCTGTGGGAAAGCCTCGTGGGAAGCCTCGTGGGAAAGCCTCGTGGAAAGCCTCGAGGGAAAGCCACAGATCCCTTGATCCACACGAAGGGAAGCACGACACTGCTGCTACAGCTCGGGAGGAAAGCGCACGTGCATGTCCCCACTCGAGACGAGGACTGACTCCCCTGGGGAGACTCCAGAAATACCCCAAGATCCATGTCAGCACTGGAGAGGAATCCTCAGGTTCCGGCACTGACTCCACACAAGGTCTTAGGCCCAGCATCGACGGGAGAGGAATCCCGAGAGGTCCCCAAGCAACTCGCATGGGGACTGGCCTTTCCTGAGGCCACCAGAGCGGGTCCCTGAGGTCCCCGACGTAAGTCGAGAGCACCTGCCGCAACTCGAGAAAATCCAGGAGGTTTTCCTCTCCAGGCGAGATGAGGCCCATTTCCGCTGAGGCGTCTCGAGGCTAATCATATCTAACATCTGGAACATCCAAAGGGTCCTTCACACCCTTTCTGCAACTCAAGAAGTTCCCCGACATACCCGTCTCCACTCGAGAGGAAGCACGAGAGTCACGCCCACATCCAGAGGAGCCCCGTTTCCGTCTCTTAGCTCGATAGGAGGGAACCTTTCCATGCGTGGTCGGGAAAGAATTCCCGGCATTCCCGTCGTATCTCAAGAGGAGGCGCTCTCCACAGGAAAGGCAAGAGGAACTCCAGCGTCGTGCCACCATTCCCAGAGTCCCCCAGATGTCTCTGTCCATTCCAGGGAAACCTGTTTCCTGCACTACCTCGACTTTCAAGCCAAGGATCGACTCACACCACGGTGGCACATGGGACAGCCCTGTGGGAAAGCCTCGTGGGAAAGCCTCGTGGGAAAGCCTCGAGGGAAAGCCACAGATCCCTGATCTACACGAAGGGAAGCACGAAACTGCTGCTACAGCTCGGAGGAAAGCGCACGTGCATGCCCCCACTCGAAACAAGGACTGACTCCCCTGGGGAGACTGCAGAAGTACCGCAAGATCCATGTCAGCACTGGAGAGGAATCGTCAGGTTCCGGCACTGACTCCACACAAGGTCTTAGGGCCCAGCATCGACGGAGAGGAAACACAGTTGCCCCCCAGAAGCCCCCGAGCAACTCGCATGGGGATTGGCCTTTCCTGAGCACCAGAGCGGGTCGCTGAGGTCCCCGTCGAAAGTCGAGAGCACCTGCCGCAACTCGAGAAATTCCAGGAGGTTCTCCCCTCCAGGCGAGATGAGGCCCTTTTCCGCCGAGGCGTCTCGAGGCTAATCAGATCTAACCTCTGGAACTTCCAAAGGGTCCTTCACAACCTTGCTGCAACTCAAGAAATCCCCGAAATACCTGACTCCACTCTAGAGGAAGCTCGAGAGGCCACCCACATCCAGAGGAGCCCCGTTTCAGCCTCCTAGCTCGAGAGGAGGGATCCTTTCCCTGCGTGGTCGGAAAGAATTCCCGGCATTTCCGTCGCATTTCAAGAGGAGGCGCTCTCCACAGGAAAGGCGAGAGGAACTCCAGGGTCGTGCCACCATTCCCAGAGTCCTCCAGATGTCTCAGTCCATTCCAGGGAAACCTGTTTCCCTGCACTACCTCGACTTTCAAGCCAAGGATCGACTCACACCACGGTGGCACATGGGACAGCCCTGTGGGAAAGCCTCGTGGGAAAGCCTGGAAAGCCCGTGGGAAAGCCTCGAGGGAAAGCCACAGATCCCTTGATCCACACGAAGGGAAGCACGACACTGCTGCTACAGCTCGGGAGGAAAGCGCACGTGCATGCCCCCCACTCGAGACGAGGACTGACTCCCCTGGGGAGACTCCAGAAATACCCCAAGATCCATGTCAGCACTGGAGAGGAATCCTCAGGTTCCGGCACTGACTCCACACAAGTCTTAGGCCCCAGCATCGACGGGAGAGAAACCCGAGAGGCCCGAGCAACTCGCATGGGGACTGGCCTTTCCTGATGCAACCAGAGCGGTTCCCTGGTCCCCGTCGTAAGTCGAGAGCACCTGCGCAACTCGAGAAAATCCAGGAGGTTCTACCCTCCAGGCGAGATGAGGCCCATT
Source organism: Capra hircus (assembly GCF_001704415.2). Taxonomy (NCBI): domain Eukaryota; kingdom Metazoa; phylum Chordata; class Mammalia; order Artiodactyla; family Bovidae; genus Capra; species Capra hircus. The sequence goes on along the minus strand of NW_017208085.1, from coordinate 128 downwards.
TCCGCTGAGGCGTCTCGAGGCTAATCACACCTAACCTCTGGAAATTCCAACGGGTCCTTCACACCCTTTGCTGCAACTCAAGAAGTTTCCCGACATACCCGTCTCCACTCGGAGAGGAAGTACGCGAG
>NW_017208084.1:0-4107 GCF_001704415.2 Capra hircus | reverse complement strand
CTCGCTACAGCTCGGTAGGAAAGCACACGTGCATGCCCCCACTCGAGACGAGGACTGACTCCCTTGGGGAGACTCCCAGAAGTACCCGAAGATCCATGTCAGCACTGGACAGAAAATCCTCAGGTTCCGACACAGACTCCACACAAGGACTTAGGCCCCGGCATCGACGTGAGAGGAATCCCGAGAGGCCCCCGAAGGCAACTCGCATGGGGACTGGCCTTTCCAGAGGGCCACCAGAGCGGATACCTGAGGTACCCATCCAAAGTCGAAAGAACCTGCCACAACTCGAGAAAATCTAGGATGTTCTCCCCTCCAGGCTAGATGAGTCCCATTTCGGCTGAGGCGTCTCGAGGCTAATCACACCTAACCCCTGGAACTTCCAAAGGGTCATTCACACCCTTGCTGCAATTCAAGAAGTTCCCCGACATACCCGTCTCCACTCTACAGGAAGCACGAGAGTCCCGCCCACATCCAGAGGAACCCCCGTTTCCGTCTCCTAGCTCGAGAGGAGGGATCCTTTCCCTGCATGATCGGAAAAAATCCCGGCGTTTCCGTCGCATCTCAAGAGGAGGCACTCCCACAGGAAAGGCGAGAGAACTCCAGTGGTCGTGCCACATTCCCTGAGTCCCCCAGATGTCTCAGTCCATTCCAGGGAAACCTGTTTTCCCTGCACTGCCTCGACTTTCAAGCCGGAAATCGACTCACACCACGCTGGCACGTGGGACAGCCCTGTGGGAAAGTCTCGTGGGAAAGCCTAGATGGAAAGCCTAGAGGGAAGGCCACAGATCCCTTGATTAACGCGAAGGGAAGCGTGACATTGCTGCTACAGCTCGGGGGGAAAGCACACGTGCATGCCCCACTCGAGACGAGGACTGACTCCCCTGGGAGACTCCAGAAGTACCCCAAGATCCATGTCAGCACTGGAGAGGAATCCTCAGGTTCCAGGCACTGACTCCACACAAGGCCTTAGCCCCGCATCGATGGGAGAGGAATCCCGAGAGGCCCATTAGCAACTCGCATGGGGACTGGCCTTTCCTGAGGCCACCAGAGCGGGTCCCTGAGGTCCCCGTCGTAAGTCGAGAGCTGCTGCGCAACTCGAGAAAATCCAGGAGGTTCTCCCCTCCAGGCGAGATGAGGCCATGTCCGCTGAGGCGTCTCGACGCTAATCACACCTAAATTCTGGAACTTCCAAAGGGTCCTTCACACCCTTGCTGCAACTGAAGAAGTTCCTCGACATACCCGTCTTCACTCGAGAGGGAAGCACGAGAGTCCCGCCACATCCAGAGGAGCCCTGCTTTCCATCTCATAGCTCGAGAGGAGGAGATCCTTTCCCTGCCGTGTTCGGGAAAAAATCCCGGCGTTCCGTCGCATCTCAAGAGGAGGCGCTCCCACAGGAAAGGCGAGAGGAACTCCAGGTCGTGCCACATTCCCGAGTCCCCAGATATCTCAGTCCATTCCAGGGAAACGTGTTTTCCCTGCACTGCCTCGACTTTCAAGCGCGAATCGACTCACACCACGGCTGGTACGTGGGACATCCCTGTGGGAAAGCCTCGTGGAAAGCCTGTGGCAAAGCCTCGAGGTAAAGCCCCTGATCCCTTATCCACGCCGAAGGAAGCGTGACACTGCTGCTACAGCTGGGGAGGAAAGCGCACGTGCATGCCCCCACTCGAGACGAGGACTTACTCCACTGGGAGACTCCAGAAGTACCCCAAAGATCCATGTCAGCACTGGAGAGAATGCTCAGGTTCCAGCACCGAATCCACACAATATCATAGGCCCCGGAATCGAAGGAGAGGAATCCCGAGAGACCCGAGCAACTCGCATGGGGACTGGCCTTTCCTGAGGCCACGAGAGCGGTCCCTGAGGTCCCCGTCGCAAGTCGAGAGACCTGCCGCAACTCGAGAAAATCCAGGAGGTTCTCCCCTCCAGGCGAGATGAGGCCCATTTTTGCTGAGGCGTCTGTAGGCTAAACACAATCTATCCTCTGCAACTTCAAAGGGATTCTTCCCACCCTTACTGCAACTCAAGAAGCTTCGCCGACATACCCGTCTCACTCGAGAGGAAGCACGAGAGTCCCGCCCTAATCCAGAGGAGCCCTGTTTCCGCGCCCTAGCTCGAGAGGAGGGATCCTTTCCCTGCGTGGTCGTGAAAGAATTTGTGGCGTTCCCATCGCATCTCAAGTGGAGGCGCTCTCCACCGGAAAGGCGAGAGTAACTCCAGGGTCGTGCTACCATTCCCAGAGTCCCCGAGATGTCTCAGTCCATTCCAGGGAAACCTGTTTTCCCTGCACTGCCTCGACTTTCAAGCAGAGGATCGACTCACACCACGGTGGCATGTGGGACAGCCCTGTGGGAAAGCCTCGTGGGAAAGCCTCGTCGGAAAGCCTCGTGGGAAAGCCTCGTGGAAAGCCTCGAGGGAAAGCCACAGATCCCTTGATCCCCTCGACGGGAAGCATGACACTGCTGCTACAGCTCGGAGGAAAGCACACGTGCATGCCCCCACTCGAGACGAGGACTGACTCCACTGGGAGACTCCAGAAGATCCCAAGGTCCATGTCAGCACTGGAGAGGAATGCTCAGGTTCCGGCACTGACTCTAACACAAGATCTTAGGCCCGGGCATCGATGGGAGAGGAATTCTGAGTGTCCCCGAGCAACTCGCATGGGGACTGGCCTTTCCTGAGGCCACCAGAGCGGGTCCCTGAGGTCCCGTCGTAAGTCGACAGCACCTGCCGCATCTCGATAAAAATCCAGGAGGTTCTCCCCTCCAGGCGAGATGAGTCCCATTTGTGCTGAGGCGTCTCGAGGCTAATCAGACCAAACCTCTGGAACTTCCAAAGGGTCCTTCACAACCTTTCTGCAACTCAAGAAGTTGCCCAACATACCCGTCTCCACTCGAGAGGAAGCACGAGAGTCCCCGCCGACATCCAGAGGAGCCCCGTTTCCGCCTCCTAGCTCGAGAGGAGGGATCCTTTCCCTGCGTGTTCGGCAAAGAATTCCAGGGTTCCAGTCGCATCTCAAGAGGAGGCGCTCCCACAGGAAAGGCGAGAGGAAAACCCAGGGTCGTGCCACATTCCCAGAGTCCCCAGATGTCTCAGTCCATTCTAGGGAAACCTGTTTTCCCTGCACTGCCTGGACTTTCAAGCCGAGGATCGACTCACACCACGGTGTCACGTGGGACAGCCCTGAGGGAAAGCCTGTGGGAAAGCTTCGAGGAAAGCCTCGAGGGAAAGACACAGATCCCTTGATCCACGCGAAGGGAAGCGTGACACTGCTGCACAGCTCGGGAGGAAAGCGCCCGTGCATGCCCTCAGTCGAGACGAGGACTGACTCCCCTGGGCAGACTCCAGAAGTACCCCAAGATCCATGTCGGCACTGGAGAGGAATCCTCAGGTTCCGGCACTGACTCCACACAAGGTCTTAGGACCAGCTTCAACGGGAGAGGAATCCCGAGAGGCCCGCGAGCAACTCGCATGGGGACTGGCCTTTCCTGAGGCCACCAGAGCGGGTCCCTGAGGTCCCCGTCGTAAGTCGAGAGAACCTGCCACAACCAGAGAAACTCCAGGTGGTTCTCCCCTCCAGGCGAGATGAGGCCCCATTTCACCTGAGGCGTTTCGAGGCTAATCACACCTAACCTCTGGAACTTACAAAGGTTCCCTCAATCCCTTACTGCAACTCCAGAAGTTACCCGGCATACCCGTCTCCACTCGAGAGGAAGCACGAGAGTCCCGCCCATATCCAGAGGAGCCCCGTTTCCCCCTCATAGCTCGAGAGAAGTGATCCTTTCCCTGCGTGTCGGGAACGAATTCCTGGCATTCCCGTCGGCATCTCAAGAGGAGGCGCTCTCCACAGGAAAGGAGAGAGGAACTCCAGGGTCGTGCCACCATACCCAGAGTCCCCCAGATGTCTCAGTCCATTCCAGGGAAACCTGTTTTCCCTGCACTGCTTCGATTTTCAAGCCGAGGATCGACTGACACCACGGTGGCACGTGGGACAGCCCTGTAGGAAAGCCTCGTGGGAAAGCCTCGTGGGAAAGCCACAGATTCCTTGATCCACGAAGGGAAGAGCGACACTGCTGCTACAGCTCGGAAGGACGCACGTGCATGCCC
>NW_017208083.1:0-4108 GCF_001704415.2 Capra hircus | reverse complement strand
GTGCTCTCGGTGCGGCGCTGATTCTGGCGGCCAAGAAACCGCTGGAGGAGCCCTGCAGTTGCCCTTCCCTTCCCTCTGACAGAGCTCTCACTGCTGAGCCCTTGGCAGTGTGCAACCCACCACCCCTAAGCCCTCCCCAACCACGCCTGGCACCTATGTGCAAAGGCAAGGCAGGATTGGAGCTGAGGCAAGGAAGGCACCAGTGGCGTCTCCCAGGCTCGCTCAGACAGCTCCTTCCTGGGGAGGGAGCCTAAAAGCAAGGCAAGTCTGGGCAAGGCGAGCCCCCGCCGAGCAGCCTCGCGCCAGAAACTCTGCCAGATCGGGGCTCTGAGCAGAGCTAGAGCTCTGCCGTACTGGAGGCCCACTTAGCTCCGTGCAAGCAGGGCTTTCCTCTTGACTGGGCTCGGCTGCCTCCTCTTCTCCCGAGGAGGCTCGCTACACTGCTGGCTGTGCTCTCGCCTATCAGGCGGGCGCGCAGGGCTCCTCCAGCAGGTCTTGCCTCAGGGGCTGCTTCCCCTGAGTTGGGGCTGTGGGCGGGAACCCAGACACGCAGGATCAGGCCCCAACCACCTGCACATGTCTCTGCTGGGGAGGAGAGTGCTAGGGAACCTACGTCTCTCACACACTTTCTAGGCACCCACGGAGTCAGCCTCTGGGAGTGTGGGGATGCAAAACCCAGCCAGGGGCCCTTGGAACCTGGTGCTCTCCGTGCGGAGCTTTGTCTGGGCGGCCAAGGAACCGCTGAAGGAGCCCTGCTGTTGCCCTTTCGCTTCCCTCTGACAGAGCTTTCACTGCTGAGCCCTTGGCAGTGTGCAACCCACCAGCCCCTAAGCCCTCCTCAAGGACGCTTGGACCTAAGTGCAAAGGCAAGGCAGGGTAGAGCTGAAGCCAGGAAGGCGCCAGTGGCGTTTCCGAGCCTCACAACAGCCTGCTCCTTCCTGGGAGGGAGCCTTAAAGCAAGGCAAGTCTGCAAGGCTCGCCTATGGCAGAGCATCTTGGTGCCAGGAACTCTGCCAGATCGGGCCTCTGAACAGAGCTAGAGATCTGCCGTACTGGAGTCGCACTTAGCTTCGTGGAAGCAGGGATTTCAGCTTGACGGGACTTGCTGCCTCCTCTTCCCCCGAGGAGGCTCGCTTCCCTGCTGGCTGTGCACTCGCCTATCAGGCGGGGCGCAGGGCTCCTCCAGCAGGTCTTGCCTCAGGGGCTGCTTCCCCTGAGTTGGGGCTGTGGCAGGAACCCAGACACGCAGGATCAGGCCCCAAACACCTGCACATGTCTCTGCTGGGGAGGAGAGTGCTAGGGAACCTACGTCTGTCATACACTTTCTGGGCACCCAAGGAATCAGCCTCCGTGTGGTGCGGGGCTGAAAAACCCCAGCCAGGGGCCCTGGGAGCCTGGTGCTCTCCGTGTGGCGCTGATCTGGGCGGCCAGAAACCGCTGGAGGAGCCCTGCAGTTGCCCTTCCCTTCCCTCTGACAGAGCTCTCACTGCTGAAGCCCTTGGCAGTGTGCAACCCACCACCCTAAGCCTCCCAACGACGCCTGGCACCTATGTGCAAAGGCAAGGCAGGATTGGAGCTGAGGCAAGGAAGGCACCAGTGGCGTCTCCCCAGGCTCGCTCAGCAGCTCCTTCCTGGGGAGGAGCCTAAAAGCAAGGCAAGTCTGGGCAAGGCGAGCCCCCGGCAGAGCAGCCTCGCGCCAGAAACTCTGCCAGATCGGGGCTCTGAGCAGAGCTAGAGCTCTGCCGTACTGGAGGCCACTTAGCTCCGTGCAAGCAGGCTTTTCCTCTTGACTGGCCTCGGCTGCCTCCTCTTCTCCCCGAGGAGGCTCTACACTGCTGGCTGTGCTCTCGCCTATCAGGCGGCGCAGGGCTCCTCCAGCAGGTCTTGCCTCAGGGGCTGCTTCCCCTGAGTTGGGGCTGTGGGCGGGAACCCAGACACGCAGGATAAGGCCCCAACCACCTGCACATGTCTCTGCTGGGGGAGGAGAGTGCTAGGGAACCTACGTCTCTCACACACTTTCTAGGCACCCACGGAGTCAGCCTCTGGGAGTGTGGGGATGCAAAACCCAGCCAGGGGCCCTTGGAACCTGGTGCTCTCCGTGCGGAGCTTTGTCTGGGCGGCCAAGGAACCGCTGAAGGAGCCCTGCTGTTGCCCTTCGCTTCCCTCTGACAGAGCTTTCACTGCTGGAGCCCTTGCAGTGTGCAACCCACCAGCCCTAAGCCCTCCTCAAAGGAACGCTTGGGACCTAAGTGCAAAGGCAAGGCAGGGGTAGAGCTGAAGCCAGGAAGGCGCCAGTGGCGTTTCCGAGCCTCACACAGCCTGCTCCTTCCTGGGGAGGGAGCCTTAAAGCAAGGCAAGTCTGCGCAAGGCTCGCCTATGGCAGAGCATCTTGGTGCCAGGAACTCTGCCAGATCGGGCCTCTGAACAGAGCTAGAGATCTGCCGTACTGGAGTCGCACTTAGCTTCGTGTAAGCAGGGATTTCAGCTTGACGGGGACTTGCTGGCCTCCTCTTCCCCGAGGAGGGCTCGCTTCCCTGCTGGCTGTGCACTCGCCTATCAGGCGGGGGCGGCAGGGCTCCTCCAGCAGGTCTTGCCTCAGGGCTGCTTCCCCTGAGTTGGGGCTGTGGGCAGGAACCCAGACACGCAGGATCAGGCCCCAAACACCTGCACATGTCTCTGCTGGGGAGGAGAGTGCTAGGGAACCTACGTCTGTCATACACTTTCTGGGCACCCAAGGAATCAGCCTCCGTGTGTGCGGGGCTGAAAACCCCAGCCAGGGACCTGGGAGCCTGGTGCTCTCCGTGTGGCGCTGAATCTGGGCGGCCAAGCAAACCGCTGGAGGAGCCCTGCAGTTGCCCTTCCCTTCCTCTGACAAGAATTCTCACTGCTGGAGCCCTTGGCAGTGTGCAACCCACCAGCCCCTAAGCTCTCCTTAAGGAGGACTGGGACCTAAGTGCAAAGGCAAGGCAGGATTGGAGCTGAGGCAAGAAAGGCGCCAGTGGCGACTCCCAGGCTCCTGCTGCCTGCTCCTTCCTGGAGAGGCAGCCTAAAAGCAAGGCAAGTCTGGGCAAGGCTAGCCCCCGGCAGAGCAGCCTCGCGCCAGGAACTCTGCCAGATCGGGGCTCTGAGCAGAGCTAGAGCTCTGGCCGTACTGGAGGCGCACTTAGCTCCGTGCAAGCAGGGCTTTCACTTGACGGGCTGGGCTGCCTCCTCTTCCCCCGAGGAGGCTCGCTTCCCTGCTGGCTGTGCACTCGCCTATCAGGCGGGGGCGCAGGGCTCCTCCAGCAGGTCTTGCCTCAGGGGCTGCTTCCCCCCCTGAGTTGGGGCTGTGGGCAGGAACCCAGACACGCAGGATCAGGCCCCAACCACCTGCACATGTCTCTGCTGGGAGGAGAGTGCTAGGGAACCTACGTCTGTCATACACTTTCTGGGCACCCAAGGAATCAGCCTCCGTGTGTGCGGGCTGAAAACCCAGCCAGGGGCCCTGGAGCCTGGTGCTCTCGGTGCGGCGCTGATTCTAGGCGGCCTAGAAACCGCTGAGGAGCCCTGCAGTTGCCCTTCCCCCCTCTGACAGAGCTCTCACTGCTGAAGCCTTGGCAGTGTGCAACCCACCACCCCCTAAGCCCTCCCAACCACGCTGGCACCTATGTGCAAAGGCAAGGCAGGATTGGAGCTGAGGCAAGGAAGGCACCAGTGGCGTCTCCCAGGCTCGCTCAGACAGCTCCTTCCTGGGGAGGGAGCCTAAAAGCAAGGCAAGTCTGGCAAGGCGAGCCCCCGGCGAGCAGCCTCGCGCCAGAAACTCTGCCAGATCGGGCTCTGAGCAGAGCTAGAGCTCTGCCGTACTGGAGGCCCACTTAGCTCCGTGCAAGCAGGGCTTTCCTCTTGACTGGGCTCGGCTGCCTCCTCTTCTCCCAGGGAGGCTCGCTACACTGCTGGCTGTGCTCTCGCCTATCAGGCGGCGCGCAGGGCTCCTCCAGCAGGTCTTGCCTCAGGGGCTGCTTCCCCCTGAGTTGGGGCTGTGGGCGGGAACCCAGACACGCAGGATCAGGCCCAACCACCTGCACATGTCTCTGCTGGGAGGAGAGTGCTAGGGAACCTACGTCTCTCA
>NW_017208082.1:0-18085 GCF_001704415.2 Capra hircus | reverse complement strand
GATTCTCTCCCGTCGATGCTGCGCGTTCCTAAGACCTTGTTTAGAGTAGGTGCGGAACCTGAGGATTCCACTCCAGTGCTGACATGGTTCCTGGGGTACTTTTGGAGTCTCCCTAAGGGAGTCAGTCCTCGTCTCGAGTTGGGGCATGCACGTGCGCTTTCCTCCCGAGCTGTAGCTGCAGTGTCACGCTCCCTTCGCGTGGATGAAGGAATCTGTGGCTTTCACGAGGCTTTCCCACGAGGCTTTCCCACGAGCTTTCCCAAATGGCTGTCCACGTGCCACCGTGGTGTGAGTCATTCCTCGGCTTGAAAGTCGAGGCAGTGCAAGGAAAAACGTTTCCCTGGAGTGGACTGAGACATCTGGGGGACTCTGGGAATCGTGGCACGACCCTGGAGTTCCTCTCACTTTCCTGTAGAGAGCGCCCCCTCTTGAGCTGCGATGGGGAAGGCCAGGAATTCTTTCCTGAACACGCAGGGAAAGGAACCCTCCTCTCGAGCTAGGAGGCGGAAACGGGGCTCCTCTGGATGTGGGCGGGACTCTCGTGCTTCTCTCGAGTCGAGACGGGTATGTCGGGGAACTTCTTGAGTTGCAGCAAGGGTGTGAAGGACCCTTTGAAAGTTCCAGAGGTTAGGTGTGATTAGCCTCGAGAAGCCTCAGCGGAAATGGGCCTCATCTCGCCTGGAGGGGAGAACCTCCTGGATTTTCTCGAGTTGCGGCAGGTGCTCTCGACTTACCATGGGAACCTCAGGGACATGATCTGGTGGCCTCAGGAAAGGCCAGTCCCCATGCGAGTTGCTCGGGGGCCTCTCGGTATTCCTCTCCCATCGATGCCGCGGCCTAAGACCTTGTGTGGAGTCGGTGCCGGAACCTGAGGTTTCCTCTCCAGTGTTGACATGGATCTTGGGGTACTTCCTGAGTCTCCCCTGGGAGTCAGTCCTCGTCTCGAGTGGGGGCATGCACGTGCGCTTTCCTCCCCAGCTGTAGCAGCAGTGTCACGCTTCCCTTCGCGTGGATCAAGAGATCTGTGGCTTTCCCTCGAGGCTTTCCCACGATGCTTTCCACGAGGCTTTCCCACAAAGCTGCCCACGTGCCACCCGTGGTGTGAGTCGATCGTCGGCTTGAAAGTCGAGGCAGTGCAGGGAAAACAGGTTTCCCTGGAATGGACTGAGACATCTGGGGACTCTGGGAATGGTGGCACGACCCTGGAGTTCCTCTCGCCTTTCCTGTGGAGAGTGCCTCCTCTTGAGATGCGACGGAAATGCCGGGAATTCTTTCCCGACCACGCAGGGGAAGGATCTCTCCTCTCGAGCTAGGAGGCGGAAACGGGGCTCCTCTGGATGAGGGCGGGACTCTCGTGATTCCTCTCGAGTGGAGACGGGTATGTCGGGGAAATTCTTGAGTTGCAGCCAGGGTGTGAAAGACCCTTTGTAAGTTCCAGAGGGTAGGTGTGATTAGCCTCGCGGCGCCTCAGCGGAAATGGGCCTCATCTCGCCTGGAGGGGCGAACCTCCTGGATTTTCTCGAGTTGCGGCAGGTGCTCTCGACTTACGACGGGGACATCAGGGACCCGCTCTGGTGGCCTCAGGAAAGGCCAGTCCCCATGCGAGTAATTCGGGGCCTCTAGGGCCTCCTCTCCCGTCGATGCCGGGGCCTAAGACCTTGTGTAGAGTCGGTGCCGGAACCTGAGCATTCCTCCCCAGTGCTGACATGGATTTTGGGGTACTTTTGGAGTCTCCCTAGGGGAGTCAGTCCTCGTCTCGTTTGGGGGCATGCAAGTGCGCTTTCCTCCCGAGATGGGGCAGCAGTGTCATGTTTCCCGTCGAGTGGATCAAGGAATCAGTGGCTTTTCCTCGAGTCTTTTCCACAAGGCTTTCCCACGAGGCTTTTCCACAGGGCTGTCCCACGTGCCAACGTGGTGTGAGTCGATCCTCGGCTTGAAACTCGAGGCAGTGCAGGGAAATACAGGTTTCCCTGGAATGGACTGAGACCTCTGGGGGACTATCAGATTTGTGGCACACCCTGGAGTTCCGCTCGCCTTTCCTGTGGAGAGGGCCTCCTCTTGAGATGCGATGGGAACGCCGGGAATTCTTTCCCGAGAACACAGGGAAAGGATCCCTCCTCTCGAGCTAGGAGGCGGAAACGGGGCTCCTCTAGATGTGGGCGGGAATCTCGTGCTTCCTCTCGAGTGGAGACGGGTATGTCAGGGAACTTCTTGAGTTGCAGCAAGGGTGTGAAGGACCCTTTGGAAGTTCCATAGGTTAGGTGTGATTAGCCTCGAGACGCCTCTGGGAAATGGGCCTCATCTCGCCTGGAGGGGAGTACTTCCTGAATTTTCTCGAGTTGTGGCAGGCAATCTCGACTTACGACGGGGACCTCAGGGACCCGCTCTGGTGGCCTCAGGAAAGGCCAGTCCACATGCGAGTTGATTGGGGGCCTCTCGGGATTCCTCTCTCGTCGATGCCAGGGCCTAAGATCTTGTATGGAGTCCGTGCCGGAACCTGAGCATTCCTCTCCAGTGCAGACATGGATCCTGGGGTACTTCTGGAGTCTCCCCAGGGGAGTCAGTCCTCGTCTCGAGCGGGGGCATGCACGTGCGCTTTCCTCCCGAGCTGTAGCACAAGTGTCACTCTTCCCTTCGCGTGGATCAAGAGATCTGTGGCTTTCCCTTGAGGCTTTCCCACGAGGCTTTCCCACGAGGCTTTCTCACAGGGCTGTCCCACGATGCCACCGTGGTGTGAGTCGATCCTCGGCTTTAAAGTCGAGGCAGTGCAGGGAAAACAAGTTTCCCTGGAATGGACTGAGACATCTGGGGGACTCTGGGAATGGTGTCACGACCCTGGAGTTCCTCTCGCCTTTCCTGTGGAGAGCGTCTCCTCTTGTGATGCGACGGGAACGCCGGGATTTCTTTCCCGAACACGCAGGGAAAGGATCCCTCCTCTCGAGCTAGGAGGCGGAAACGGGGCTCCTCTGGATGTGGGCAGAACTCTCCTGCTTCCTCTCGAGTGGAGACGGGTATGTCGGGAAACTTCCTGAGTTGCATCAAGGGTGCGAAGGACCTTTTGGAAGCTCCAGAGGTTAGGTGTGATTAGCCTCGAGATGCCTCAGCGGAAATGGGCACTCATCTCGCCTGGAGGGGAGAACCTCCTGGATGTTCTCGAGTTGCGGCAGGTGCTCTCGACTTTCGACGGGGACCTCAGGGACCCATTCTGGTGGCCTCAGGAAAGGCCATTCCCCATGGGAGTTGCTCGGGGGACTCTTGGGATTCCTCTCCCGTCGATGCTGCGGCCTAAGACCTCGTGTGGAGTCGGTGCCAGAACCTGAGGATTCCTCTCCAGTGCTGACATGGATCTTGGGGTACTTCTGGAGTCTAGCCAGGAGACTCAGTCCTCGTCTCGAGTGGGGGCATGCACGTGCGCTTTCCTCCCGAGCTGTAGCAGCAGTGTCACGCTTCCCATCGCGTGGATCAAGGGATCTGTGGCTTTCCCTCGAGGCTTTCCCACGAGGCTTTCCCACGAGGCTTTCCCACAGGGCTAGCCCCACGTGCCACCGTGGTGTGAGTCGATCCTCGGCTTGAAAGTCGACGCAGTGCAGGGAAAACAGGTTTCCCTGGAATGGACTGAGACACCTGGTTGTCTCTGGGAATGGTGTCACGACCCTGGAGTTCCTCTCGCCTTTCCTGTGGAGAGCGCCTCCTCTTGAGATGCGACGGGAACGCCGGGAATTCTTTCCCGACCAAGCAGGGAAAGGATCCCTCATCTCAGGCTAGGAGTCGGAAACGGGGCTCCTCTGGATGTGGCCGGGACTCTCGTGCTTCCTCTCAAGTGGAGACGGGTATGTCGGGGAACTTCTTGAGTTGCAGCAAGGGTGTGAAGAACCCTTTGGAAGTTCCAGAGGTTAGGTGTGATTAGCCTCGAGATGCCTCAGCGGAAATGGGCCTCATCTCGCCTGGAAGGGGAGAACCTCCTGGATTTTCTCGAGTTGCAGCAGGTGCTCTCGACTTACTACGGGGACCTCAGGGACCCGCTCTGGTGGCCTCAGGAAAGGCCAGTCCCCATGCGAGTTGCTCGGGGGCCTCTCGGGATTCCTCTCCCGTCTATGTCGGGGCATAAGATCTTGTGTGGAGTCGGTGCCGGAACCTTAGCATTCCTCTCCAGTGCTGACATGGATCTTGGGGTTCTTCTGTAGTCTCCCAGATGGAGTCAGTCCTCGTCTCGAGTGGGGGCATGCACATGCGCTTTCCCCTCGAGCTGTAGCAGCAGTGTCACGCTTCCCTTCGCGTGGATCAAGGGATCTGTGGCTTTCTCTCGAGGCTTTCCAACGAGGCTTTCCCACAGGGCTGTCCCACGTGCCACCGTGGTGTGAGTCGATCTTCGCTTGAAAGTTGAGGCAGTGCAGGGAAAGCAGGTTTCCCTGGAATGGACTGAGACATCCTGGGGACTCTGGGAATGTGGAACGACCCTGGAGTTCCTCTCGCCTTTCCTGTGGAGAGCGCCTCCTCTTGAGATGCGACGGAAACGCCAGGAATTTTTTCCCGACCACGCAGGGAAAGGATCCCTCCTCTCGAGCTAGGAGGCGGAAACGGGGCTCCTCTGGATGTGGGCGGGACTCTCGTGCTTCCTCTCGAGTGTAGACGGGTATGTCGGGGATCTTCTTGAGTTGCAGCAAGGGTGTGAAGTCGCTTTGGGAGCTCCAGAGGTTAGGTGTGATTAGCCTCGAGATGCCTCAGCGGAAATGGCACTCATCTCGCCTGGAGGGGAGAACCTCCTGGATGTTCTCGAGTTGCGGCAGGTGCTCTCGACTTACGACGGGGACCTCAGGGACCCACTCTGGTGGGCTCTGGAAAGGCCAGTCCCCATGCGAGTTGTTCGGGGGCCTCTCGGGATTCCTCTCCCGTCGATGCCGGGGCCTAAGATCTTGTGTGGAGCCGGTGCCGGAACCTGAGTATTCCTCTCCAGTGCTGACGTGGATCTGGGGGGACTTCTGGAGTCTCCCCAGTAGAGTCAGTCCTCCTCTCGAGTGGGGGCATGCACGTGCGCTTTCCTTCCGAGCTGTAGCAGCAGTGTCATGCTTCCCTTCGCGTGGATCAAGGGATCTGTGGCTTTCCCTCGAGGCTTTCCCACGAGGCTTTCCCACGAGACTTTCCCACAGGGCTGTCCCACGTGTCACCGTGTTGTGAGTCGATCCTCGGCTTAAAAGTCGACGCAGTGCAGGGAAAACAGGTTTTCCCTGGAATGGACTGAGACATCTGGGGGACTCTGGGAATGGTGGCATGACCCTGGAGTTCCTCTCGCCTTTCCTGTGGAGAGCGCCTCCTCTTGGAATGCGACGGGAGGCCGGGAATTCTTTCCCGACCACGCAGGGAAAGGATCCCTCCTCTATAGCTAGGAGGCGGAAACGGGGCTCCTCTGGATGTGGGTGGGACTCTCGTGCTTCGTCTCGAGTGGAGACGGGTATGTCGGGGAACTTCTTGAGTTGCAGTAAGGGTGTGAAGGACCCGTTGGAAGTTCCAGAGGTTAGGTGTGACTAGCCTCGAGACGCCTCAGCGGAAATGGGCCTCATCTCGCCTGGAGGGGAGAACCTCCTGGATTTTCTCGAGTTGCGGCAGGTGCTCTCGACTTACGACGGGGACCTCAGGGAATCCGCTCTGGTGGCCTCAGGAAAGGCCATTCCCCCATGCGAGTTGCTCGGGGGCCTCTCGGGATTCCTCTCCCGTCGGTACTGGGGGCCTAAGACCTTGTGTGGAGTCAGTTCCGGAACCTGAGGATTCCTCTCCAGTGCTGACATGGATCTTGGGGTACTTCTGGAGTCTCCCCAGGGGAGTCAGTCCTCTACTCGAGTGGGGGCATCCACGTGCGCTTTCACCCGAGCTGTAGCAGGGGTCTCCCGCTTCCCTTCGCGTGGATCAAGGGATCCGTGGCTTTCCATCGAGGCTTTCCCATGAGGCTTTCCCACGAGTCTTAAAAACAGGGCTGTCCCACGTGTCATCATGCTGTGGGTCGATCCTCGGCTTGAAATTCGAGGCAGTGCAGGGAAAACAGGTTTCCCTGGAATGGACCTAGACATCTGGGGGACTCTGGGAATGGTGGCACGACCCTGGAGTTCCTCTCGCCTTTCCTGTGGAGCCCACCTCCTCTTGAGATGCGAGGAGAACGCCGGGAATTCTTTCCCGAACACGCAGGGAAAGGATCCCTCCTTTCAAGCTATGAGGCGGAAACGGGGCCCCTCTGGATGTTTACGGTACTCTCGTGCTTCCTCTCGAGTGGAGACGGGTATGTCGGGGAACTTCTTGAGTTGCAGCAAGGGTGTAAAAGAACCTTTGGAGTTACAGAGGTTAGGTGTGATTACCCTCGAGACGCCTCAGCAGAAATGGGCCTCATCACACCTGGAGGGGAGAACCTCCTGGATTTTCTCGAGTTGCGGCAGGTGCTCTCGAATTACGACGGGGACCTCAGGGACCCGCTCTGGTGGCCTCAGGAAAGGCCAGTCCCCATGCGAGTTGCTCCGGGGCCTCTCGGGATTCCTCTCCCGTCGATGAAGGGGCCTAAGACCTTTTGTGGAGTCGTTGCCGGAACGTGAGGATTCCTCTCCAGTGCTGACATGGATCTTGGAGTACTTCTGGAGTCTCCCCAGGGGAGTCAGTCCTCGTCTCGAGTGGGGGCAGGCACGTGCGCTTTCCTCCCGAGCTGTAGCAGCAGTGTCACGCTTCCCTTCTCGTGGATCAAGGGATCTGTGGCTTTCCCACGAGGCTTTCCCACAGGGCTGTCCCACGTGCCACCGTGGTGTGAGTCGATCCTCGGCTTGAAAGTCGAGACAGTGCAGGGAAAACAGGTTTCCCTGGAATGGACTGAGACATGTGGGGGATTCTGGGAATGGTGGCACGACCCTGGAGTTCCTCTCGCCTTTCCTGTGGAGAGTGCCTCCTCTTGAAATGCGCCGGGAACGCCGGGAATTCTTTCCCGACCACGCAGGGAAAGGATCCCTCCTCTGGATCTATCAGGCGGAAACGGGGCTCCTCTGTATGTGGGCGGGACTCTCGTGCTTCCTCTCGAGTGGAGTCAGGTATGTTGGGGAACTTCTTGAGTTGCAACAAGGGTGTGAAGGACCCTTTGGAAGTTCCAGAGTTTAGGTGTTATTAGCCTCGAGACGCCTCAGCGGAAATGGGCCTCATCTCGCCTGGAGGGGAGAACCTCCTGGATTTTCTCGAGTTGCGGCAGGTGCTCTCGACTTGAGACGTTGTCCTCAGGGATCCGCTCTTGAGGCCTCTGGAAATGCCAGTCCCCATGGGAGTTGCTCGGGGATCTCTCGGGATCCCTCTCCCGTCGATGCCGGGGCCTAAGACATTGTGTGGAGTCGGTTCCGTAACCTGAGGATTCCTCTCCAGTGCTGAAAAGGATCTTGGGGAACTTCTGGACTCTCCCCAGTGGAGTCAGTCCTCGTCTCGAGTGGGGGCATACAAGTGCGCTTTACTCTCGAGCTGTAGCAGCATTGTAACGCTTCCCTTCGCGTGGATCCAGGGATCTGTGGCTTTCCCTCGAGGCTTTCCCACGAGGCTTTCCCACGAGGCTTTCCCACAGGGCTGTCCCACGTGGCAACGTGGTGTGAGTCGATCCTCTGCTTGAAAGTCGAAACAGTGCAGGGAAAACAGGTTTCCCTGGAATGAACTGAGATATCTGGAGGACTCTGGGAATGGTGGCACAACCCTGGAGTTCCTCACGCCTTTCCTGTGGAGAGTGCCTCCTCTTGAGATGCGACAGGAACGCCGGGAATTCTTTCCCGACCACGCAGGGAAAGGAACCCGTCTCTCGAGCAAGGAGGCCGGAAACGGGTCTCCTCTGGATGTGGGCGGGACTCTCGTGCTTCATCCTGAGTGGAGTCGGGTATGCCGGGGAACTTCTTGAGTTGTAGCAAGGGTGTGAAGTATCCTTTGGAAGTTCCAGAAGTTAGGTGTGATTAGCCTCTAGACGCCTCAGCGGAAATGGGCCTCATCTCCCCTGGAGGGGAGAACCTCCTGGATTTTCTCGAGTTGTGGCAAGTGCTCTCGACTTATGACGGGGACCTCAGGGACCCGCTCTGGTGGCCTCAGGAAAGGCCAGACGCCATGCGAGTTGCTCGGGGGCCTCTCGGGATTCCTCTCCCGTAGATGCAGTCGCCTAAGACCTTGTGTGGAGTCGGTGCCGGAACCTGAGGATTCCTCTCCAGTGCTTACATGGATCTTGGGGTACTTCTGGAGTCTCCCAGGTGAGTCAGTCCTCATATCTATTGGGGGCATGCATGTGCAATTTCCTCCAGAGCTGTAGCAGCAGTGTCACTCATCCCTTCACGTGGATCCAGGAATCTGTGGCTTTCCTTGGACGCTTTCCCAGGAGGCTTTCCCACGAGGCTTTCCCACAGCGCTGTCCCACGTACCACCGTGGTGTGAGTCGATCCTCGGCTTGAAAGTCGAGGCAGTGCTGGGGAAACTGGTTTCCCTGTTATGGACTGAGCATCTGGGGGACTCTGGGAATAGTGGCACGACCCAGGAGTTCCTCTCGCCTTTCCTGTGGTGAGCGCCTCCACTTGAGATGCGACGGGATCGCCGGGAATTCTTTCTCGACCACACAGGAAAAGAATCCCTCCTCTGGAACTATGCAGCGTAAACGGGGCTCCTCTGGATGTGGGTGGGACTCTCGTGCTTCCTCTCGATTGGAAACGGGTATGTCGAGGAACTTCTTGTGTTGCAGCAAGGGTGTTAAGGACCCTTTGGAAGTTCCAGAGGTTAGGTGTGATTAGCATCGAGACGCCTCAGGGGAAATGGGCCTCATCTCGCCTGAAGGGGAGAACCTCCTGGATTTTCTCGAGTTGCGGCAGGTACTGTGGACTTAAGACGGGGACCTCAGGGACCGCCCTGGTGGCCTCAGGAAATGCCAGTCCCCATGCGAATTGCTCGGGGGCCTCTCGGGATTCCTCTCCCGTCGATGCCGGGGCCTAAGACCTTGTGTGTAGTCGATGCCGGAACCTGAGGATTCCTCTCCAGCCCTGACATGGATCTTGGGGTACTTCTGGAGTCTCCCCAGGGAAGTCAGTCCGCGTCTCGAGTCGGGGCATGCACGTGCGCTTTCCTCCCGAGCTGTAGCAGCAGTGTCGCGCTTCCCTTTGCGTGGATCAACGGATCTGTAGCTTTCCCTCGAGGCTTTCCCAGGAGGCTTTCCCACGAGGCTTTCCCACAGGGCTGTCCCACGTGCCACCGTGGTGTGAGTCGTTCCTTGGGTTGAAAGTCGAGGCAGTGCAGGGAAAACAGGTTTCCCTGGAATGGACTGAGACATCTGGGGGACTCTGGGAATGGTGGCACGACCCTGGAGTTCCTCTCGCCTTTCCTGTGGAGAGCGCCTGCCGGAAGCCTTTGTGAGGAATCCCGCCCGTGACAAGGTCATGAGGAAGGAAGCTGACATACGCAAGGCGTGCTCAGACTTCTGGGGCCCCTCTGGAAATTCCTAAGCATGTACCCCAACAAAAATCTGCCGGCTTTTGTGCTCTGCTTTTCCACTCTTCTGACATTTTCTGGAAAAAGTCAATTCAGGGTTTTAGTCTTCTGCATTTGAAAGAGTGTTTCAATCCAAAAAACCCCTCCGATGGCTTTCTAGCCTGCCTGCAGGACTCTGCAAGTGTGTTTGTTTGAGGCCTCCTGACCGCAGGAGGCACAGGAAGCTTAAAACATCCTAGGAATGTAGGGGCTTCCGAGGAGTCAAAATCTTTAGAATAGGACTGATTATAAGTTTCATTTGTTGAGTCAATGTTTGCTGCCAAATTTTCATATCCTTTATTTTTAGATATAGTTGGTATATAGAAAAACAAGTAGTAGACCTAGTATTAGCAACATTAGATCCTCGAGTTAAGTACCTTCTTTGTTATATCCCACTGCACCTTTGTTCTATCGCACTGCACCTTTGTTCTATAGAGATGTAACTTTAATGCTTTAAGGAGATGCAGATTAAAAAAAACACTTCAGGGGAAACAAAATTAACATTCATTAAGGAAGAGAGCTAAAAAGTGTTAACAAGCCTCTTGGCCAGAAGATAATGTAAATCACCAGAGACCTTTTGTATACAAAATGATGTATAGAAAGAGTCTGCGCTGCGAACGGTACATAATTCTGTGTTACCCATTGATCTCCATGTTTTATCAAAAGTATAAAAGGCCTTCTGAACAATAAAGGATTGGACCAGTTTCTCGAACTAGTCTCTCGGCCTAGTTTCTTGGGACTCTGGATCCCCCCATGTCTCTCTCTCTCTCTTCTTCTCTCCCCTTCCCTCTCTCTGCTCTTTAACTTCAGGCTGAATCTCCATCTGGGGTGCGGAGGCTCGCCAGGTCTACTTACTTGCCCCGGCTGTTAAGACCCGCACGAAAGGGAGCTTAAGGCGAGGCACCCTTAGATATTCAAGCGGGCGCCGGTGGCCCAACGTAGATGGTGCAAATTCCTTGTCTGGAATTTTAATGGCCTTCCGTGAAAACCAAGCTATTCAGCCCTCTTCCTCCACTTAATCTTCTTATTACACTATAGTTTCTTAACCTAATCTTACATTAATAAACAAACAAGTCTTTCCACGCCAACCCCGTCCAGCCTTCGAATTCCCTGGATCCACCGGGGCTGGACCCTGGCAAGCGCCTCCACTTGAGATGCGACGGGAACGCGGGGAATTCTTTCCCCACCACGCAGGAAAAGGATCCCTCCTCTCGAGCTAGGAGGCGGAAACGGGGCTCCTCTGGATGTGGGCGGGACTCTCGTGCTTCCTCTCGAGTTGAGACGGGTATGTCAGAGAACTTCTTGAGTTGCAGCAAGGGTGTGAAGGACCCTTTGGAAGTTCCAGATGTTAGATGTGATTAGCCTCGAGACGCCTCAGCGGAAATGGGCCTCATTTCGCCTGGAGGGGAGAACCTCCTGGATTTTCTCGAGTTGCGGCAGGTGCTCTCGACTTACGACGGGGACCTCAGAGACACGCTCTGGTTGCCTCAGGAGAGGCCAGTCCCCATGCGAGTTGCTCGGGGGCCTCTCAGGATTCCTCTCCCTCGATGCCGGGGCCTAAGACCTTGAGTGGAGTCGGTGCCGAAACCTGTGGATTCCTCGCCAGTGCTGACATGGATCTTGGGGTACTTCTGGAGTCTCCCCAGGGGAGTCAGTCCTCGTCTCGAGTGGGGGCATGCAAGTGCGCTTTCCTCAAGAGCTGTAGCAGCAGTGTCACGCTTCCCTTCGCGTGCATCAAGGGATATGTGACTTTCCCTCGAGGCTATCCCAGGAGGCTTTCCCATGAGGCTTTCCCACAGGGCTGTCCCACGTGCCACCGTTGTGTGAGTCGATCCTCGGCTTGAAAATCGACGCAGTGCAGGGAAAACAGGTTTCCCTGTAATGGACTGAGATATCTGGGGGATTCTGGGAATGCTGGCACGACCCTGGAGTTCCTCTCGCCTTTCCTGTGGAGAGCGCCTCCTCTTGAGATTCGACGGGAACACCGGGAATTCTTTCCCGACCACGCAGGGAAAGGATCCCTCCTCTCGAGCTAGGAGGCAGAAACGGGGCTCCTCTGGATGTGCCCGGGACTCTCGTGCTTCCTTTCGAGTGGAGACGGGTATGTCGGGGAACTTCTTGAGTTGCAGCAAGGGTGTGAAGGACCCTTTGGAAGTTCCAGATGTTAGATGTGTTTAGCCTCAAGACGCCTCAGCGGAAATGGGCCTCATCTCGCCTGGAGGGGAGAACCTCCTGGATTTTTTCGAGTTGCGGCAGCTGCTCTCGACGTTACGACGGGGACCTCAGGGACCCGCTCTGGTGGCCTCAGGAAAGGCCAGTCCCCATGCGAGTTGCTCGCGGGCCTCTCGGGATTCCTCTCCCCTCAATGCCGGGGCGTAAGACCTTGTGAGGAGTCGGTTCCGGAACCTGAGGATTCCTCTCCAGTGCCCACATGGATCTTGGGGTACTTCTGGAGTCTCCCCAGGGGAGTCAGTCCTCGTCTCGATTGGGGGCATGCACGAGCGCTTTCCTCCCGAGCAGTAGCAGCAGTGTCACGCTTCCCTTCGCGTGGATCAAGGGATCTGTGGCTTTCCCACGAGGCTTTCCCACAGGGCTGTCCCACGTGCCACCGTGGTGTGAGTGGATCCTCGGCTTGAAAGTCGAGGCAGTGCAGGGAAAACAGGTTTCCCTGGAATGGACTGAGATATCTGGGGGACTCTGGGAATGGTGGCACGACCCTGGAGTTCCTCTCGCCTTTCCTGTGGAGAGCGCCTCCTATTGAGATGCGACGGGAACGCGGGGAATTCTTTCCCAACCACGCAGGGAAAGGATCCCTCCTCTGGAGCTAGGAGGCGGAAAACGGGTCTCCTCTGGATGTGGGCAGGACTCTCGTGCTTCCTCGAGTGGAGACGGGAATGTCGAGGAACTTCATGAGTTGCAGCAAGGGTGTGAAGGACCCTTTGGAAGTTCCAGATGTTAGATGTGATTAGCCTCCAGATGCCTCAGCGGAAATGGGCCTCATCTTGCCTCTAGGGTAGAACCTCCTGCATTTTCTCGAGTTGCGGCAGGTGCTCTCGACTTACGACAGGGACCTCAGGGACCCGCTCTGGTGGCCTCAAGAAAGGCCAGTCCCCATGCGAGTTGCTCGGGGGCCTCTCGGGATTCCTCTCCCGTCGATGCCGGAGCCTAAGACCTTGCTTGGAGTCGGTGCCGGAACGTGAGGATTCCTCTCCAGTGCTGACATGGATCTTGGGGCTACTTCTGGAGTCTCCCCAGGGGAGGCAGTCCTCGTCTCGAGTGGGGGCATGCACGTGCGCATTACTCCCGAGCTGTAGCAGCAGTGTCACGCTTCCCTTCGCGTGGATCAAGGGATCTTCGGCTTTCCCTCGAGGCTTTCCCACGAGGCTTTCCCACAGGGCTGTCCCACGTGCCACCGTGATGTGAGTCGATCCTCGGCTTGAAAGTCGAGGCAGTGCAGGGAAAACAGGTTTCCCTGGAATGGACTGAGACATCTGGGGGACTCTGGGAATGGTAGCATGACCCTGGAGTTACTCTCGCCTTTCCTGTGGAGAGCG
Source organism: Capra hircus (assembly GCF_001704415.2). Classification (NCBI taxonomy): domain Eukaryota; kingdom Metazoa; phylum Chordata; class Mammalia; order Artiodactyla; family Bovidae; genus Capra; species Capra hircus. The sequence continues at coordinate 5,033 of NW_017208082.1, read as the reverse complement.
CCTCCTCTTGAGATGCGACGGGAACGCCGGGAATTCTTTCCCGACCACGCAGCGAAAGGATCCCACCTCTGGAGCTAGGAGGCGGAAACGGGGCTCCTCTGGATGTGGGCGGGACTCTCGTGCTTCCTCTCGAGTGGAGACGGGTATGTTGGGGAACTTCTTGAGTTGCAGCAAGGGTGTGAAGGACCCTTTGGAAGTTCCAGAGCTTAGGTGTGATTAGCCTCGAGACGCCTCAGCGGAAATGGGCCTCATCTCACCTGGAGGGGAGAACCTCCTGAATTTTCTCAAGTTGCGGCAGGTGCTCTCGACTTACGAAGGGACCTGATGGACCCGCGCTGGTGGCCTCATGAAAGGCCAGTCCCCATGGGAGTTGCTCGGGGGCCTCTCGGGATTCCTCTTCCCTCGATGCCGGGGCCTAAGATCTTGTGTGGAGTCGGTGCTGGAACCTGAGGATTCCTCTCCAGTGCTGACATGGATCTTGGGGTACTTCTGGAGTCTCCCAGGGGAGTCAGTCCTCGTCTCGATTGGGGCATGCACGTGCGCTCCCGAGCTGTAGCAGGAGTGTCACGCTTCCCTTCTTGTGGATCAAGGGTTCAGGGGTTTACCTCGAGGCTTTCCCATGAGGCTTTCCCACGAGGCTTTCCCACAGGGCTGTCTCACGTGCCACCGTTGTATGAGTCGATCCTCGGCTTGAAAGTCGAGGCAGTGCAGGGAAAACTGGTTTCCCTGGCTTGGACTGAGCATCTGGGGGACTCTGGGAATGGTGGCACGACCCCTGGAGTTCCTCTCGCCTTTCCTGTGGAGAGCGCCTCCTCTTGAGATGCGACGGGAACGCCAGGAATACTTACCCGACCACGTATGGAAAGGATCCCTCCTCTGGAACTATGAGGCGGAAACGGGGCTCCTCTGGATGTGGGCGGGACTCTCGTGCTTCCTCTCGAGGGGAAACGGGTATGTCTGAGGAACTTCTTGAGTTGCAGCAAGGGTGTGAAAGACGCTTTGGAAGTTCCAGAGGTTAGGTGTGATTAGTCTCGAGACGCCTCAGCACAAATGGGCCTCATGTCGCCTGAAAGGGAGAACCTCCTGAATTTTCTCGAGTTGCGGCAGGTGCTGTGGACTTAAGACGGGGTCCTCAGGGACCCGCTCTGGTGGCCTCAGGAAAGGCCAGTCACCATGCGAGTTGCTCGGGGGCCTCTCGGGATTCCTCTCCCGTCGATGCCGGCGCCTTATACCTTGTGTGGAGTCGGTGCCGGAACCTGAGAAAACCTCTCCAGTGCTTACATGGACCTTGGGGTACTTCTGGAGTCTCCCAGGTGAGTCAGTCCTCGTCTCTAGTGGATGCATGCACGTGCAATTTCCTCCAGAGCTGTAGCATCAGTGTCACGCTTCCCTTCGCGTGGATCCAGGAATCTGTGGCTTTCCGTGGAGGCTTTCTCCACGAGGCTTTGCCACGAGGCTTTCCCACGACGTTTACCCACTGGGCTGTCTCACGTGCCACCGTGTTGTGAGTCGTCCTTGGCTTGAAAGTCGAGGCAGTGCTGGGAAACTGGTTTCCCTGTTATGGACTGAGCATCTGGGGGACTCTGGGAATGGTGGCACGACCCTGGAGTTCCTCTCGCCTTTCCTGTGGAGAGCGCCTCCTCTTGAGATGCGACGGGAACGCCAGGGAATTCTTTCCCGACCACGCAGGGAAAGGATCCCTCCTCTCGAGCTATGAGGCAGAAACGGGGCTCCTCTGGATGTGCCGGGACTCTCGTGCTTCCTCTCGAGTGAGACGGGGGAAACGGGTATGTCGAGGAACTTCTTGAGTTCAGCAAAGGGGTGAAAGACCCTATGGAAGTTCCAGAGGTTAGGTGTGATTAGCCGAGACGACCCAGCCAAAAATGGCCTCAATGTCGCCTCAAGGGAAGAACCTCCTGAATTTTCTTCGAGTTGCGGCAGGTGCTGTGGATTAAAAGTCGGGGTCCTCAGGGACCGGCTCTGGTGGCCTCAGGAAAGGCCAGCACCATGCGAGTTGCTCGGGGGCCCTCATCGGGACTTCCTCTCCGTCGATGCAAGGCGCCTTAGCCTTGTGTGGAGTCGGATGCCGAAACCTGAGAAAACCTCATCCCAGTGCCTTACAAGGACCTTGGTACTTCTGGAGTCTCCCCGGTTAGTCAGTCCTCGTCCCTAGTGGGATGCATTACGTGCAATTTCCTCCGCGAGCTGTACAGCAAGTGTCACGCTTCCTTACGCGTGTATCCAAAACTGTGGCTTTCCGTGGAGCTTTCGCCACGAGGCTTTTGCCAACGAGGCTTTGCCCACCGAGGCTTCCACCGACGTTTACCCCCTGCGCTGTCCCACGTGCCACCGTGTTGTGAGTCGTCCTTGGCTTGAAAGTGCGATGGCAGTGCCTGGGAAACTGGTTTCCACTGTTATGGACTGAGCATTTGGGGGACTCTGGGAATGGTGGCACGAACCCTGGAGTTCCTCTCGCCTTTTCCTGTGGAGAGCGACTCCTCTTGAGATTGCGACGGAACGCCGGGAATTCTTTCCGACCACGCAGGGGAAAGGATCACTCCTTTCGAGCTAGGAGCAGAACGGGTCTCCTCCTGGATGTGGGCGGACTCCTCGTGCTTTCCTTTCTAGTGAAGCCGGGTTAAGTCGCGGAACTTCTTGGAGTGCACGAAGGGTGTGAAGGACGCCTTTGGAAGTTTCCAGAGGTTAGGTGTGATTAGCCTCGAGAACCCAGCGGTAATGTGCCTCATCTCGCCTGGAGGGAGAACCTCCTGGATTTTCTCCGAGTTGCGGCAGGTGCGTCTCGACTTACGACGGGAACCTCAGGGACCCCGCTCTGGCTGGCCTCAGGAAAGGCCAGTCCGCATGCGATTTGCCTCGCGGCCTCTCGGGACTCCCTCCTCCTTAGATGCCTGGGCCTAAGATCTTCGTGTGAAGTCGGTGCCTGAACCTGAGGTGTTAACTCTCCAGTTGGCCTACATGCAGTCTTGGGGTATTTCTGGAGTCTCCCCAGGGGAGTCCAGTCCCCATCGCTCGAGTGGGGCATGCACGTGCGCATTCCTCCTAAGCCTTAGCAGCAGTGTCACGCTACCTTCTCAGTGGATCAGGGATCTGTGGCATTCCCCTCGAGGCTTTTCACGAGGCCTTTCCCACGAGGCTTCGCACAGACCTGTCCGCACGTGCCACCGTGGTGTGAGTCGATCCCTCGGCTTCAAAAGTCGAGGCAGTGACAGGGAAAAACAGGTTTCCTGAATGGAGTGAGACATCTAGGGAACCTGGAATTGGGGCACTAACCCCTGGAGTTCCCTCTCGCACTTTCCTGTGGAGAGCGCCTCCTCTTGAGAGCGACGGGAACCGGGGAATTCATTCCCCACCACGGCAGGGAAAGGATCCCTCCTCTCGAGCTATGGAGTCCGAAAACGGGTCTCCTCTGGATGTGGGGCGGGACTACTCGCTGCTCCTCTCGAGTGGAGACGGGTATGTACGGTGGAACTTCTTGAGTTGCCAGCAAGGGTGTGGAAAGACCCTTTGGAAGTTCCAGATGTTAGATGTATTCAAACGCTCCAGACGCCTCCAGCGGAAATGGGCCTCATCTCGGCCTGGAGGGTAGAACCTCCTGCATTTTCCGAAGTTGCGCAGAGTGCTCTCGAACTGAGAGACGTTGTCCCAGGGACACCGCTCTGGAGGCTCAGGAAGCCAGTCCCCCTTTCGAGTTGCTCGGGGCCTCTCGGGATTCCTGTCCCGTCGTTGCCGGGCCTAAGACCTGTGTGGAGTGGGTGGCCAGAACTGAAGGATTCCTCTCCCAGTGCGACATGGATCTTGGGTTACTATTCTGGAGTCTCCCTCAGGGGAGTCAGTCCTGGTCTCGAGTGGGGGTAATCGCACGTGCGATTTCCTGCCGCGAGCTTGGTACAGCAGTGTCACGCTTCCCGTTCGCGTGATCAAGATCTGTGGCTTTCCCTCGAAGGCCTTTCGCCACGTGCTTTACCCACGCTTTCCCACCGGCTCTCCCACGTGCCACCGTGGTGTGAGTCGATCCTCGGCTTGAAAGTCGAAACAGGTGCAGGGAAAACAAGGTTTCCCTGAATGGACTGAGATATCTGGAGGACTCTGTAATGGTGGCACGACCCTGGAGTTCCTCTCGCCTTTCCTGTGGAGAGTGCCTCACTTTTTGAGTTGCGAGCAGGAACGCCGGAATTCTATTCCCGACCAGCAGCCGAAAGGAACCCATACTCTCGAGCAAGGAGCGGAAACGAGCTCCTCTGGAATTGTGGGCGGAACTCTCGTGCTTCTCCTCGGGTGGAGTCGGGTATGTCGGCGGAACTTCTTGAGTTGCAGCAATGGGTGTAAGACCGCTTTTGAAGTTCCAGAGGGTAGGTTGTGATTAGCGCTCTGGAGACGCCTCAGCGGAAATATGGGCCTCATCTCGCCTGAGGGTGAACTTGCCTGGATTTCTCAGAGTTGTGGCAAGTGCCTCTCGACTTAAGACGTTTGTCCCAGTGACCGCTCTGGAGGCCTCAGGAATTGGCCAGTTCCCCATGCTGTTGCCTCGGGGGCCTCGTCGGGTTCCTCTCGCCCGCGATGCGGGCCTAAGGACCTTGTGTGGAGTTTGGTGCAGAACCTGAGGATTCTCTCCAAGTGGCTGACATATGGATCCTTGGGGTACATCTGGATCTCCCCAGGGAGTCAGTCCCTCGTCTCGAGTGGGGGCATGCACGTGCGATTTCCTCCCGAGCTGTAGCAGCAGTGTACGCTTGCCCTTCGCCGTGATCAAGGGATCTGTGGCTTTCCCAACCACGGGCTTTCCCACAGGCTGTCCCACGTGCACCGTGGTGTGAGTCGATCCTCGCTTGGAAAGTCGAGGCAAGTTGCAGGGAAAAACAGGTATTCCCTGGAATGGAACGGAGACATCTGGGGACTCAGGGAATGGTGACACGACCGCTCTGGAGTTCCTCAGATCGCCTTTCCTGTGGAAGCGACTCTCTTGAGATGCAAAGGGAACACGTTGGAATTCTTTCCCGGACCACGCAGAGGAA
>NW_017208081.1:0-4108 GCF_001704415.2 Capra hircus | reverse complement strand
CATCTCAAGAGGAGGCGCTCTCCACAGTAAAACCGAGAGGAGCACCATGGTCGTTCCACCATTCCAAGAGTACCCCAGATGTCTCAGTCCTTTCCAGAGAAACCTGTTTCCTTGCACTGCCTCGACTTTCACGCCGAGGATTGACTCACACCACGGTGGCACGAGGGAGAGCCCTTGTGGGAAAGCCTTGAGGAAAGCCTCATGGGAAAGCCCCGAGGGAAAGACACAGATCCCTTGATCCACCCGAAGGGAAGCGTGACACTGCTGCTGCAGCTCGGGAGGAAAGCGCACGTGCATGCCCCCACTCGAGACGAGGACTGATTCCTCTGGGGAGACTCCAGAAGTACCCCAAGATCCATGTCAGCACTGGAGAGGAATCCTCAGGTTCCGGCACCGACTCCACACAAGGCCTTAGGCCACGGCATCGAAGGGAGAGGAATCCCGAGAGGCCCCGAGAAACTCGCATGGGGACTGGCCTTTCCTGAGGCCACCAGAGCGGGTCCCTGAGGTCCCCGTCGTAAGTGGAGAGCACCTGCCGCAACTCGAGAAAATCCAGAAGGTTCTCCCCTCCAGGCGAGATGAGGCCCATTTCCTCTGAAGCGTCTCGAGGCTAATCACACCTAACCTCTGGAACTTCCAAAACGATCTTCACACACTTGCTGTAAATCAAGAAGTTCCCCGACATACCTGTCTCCTCTCCAGAGGAAGCACAAGAGGCCCCCTCACATCCAGAGGAGACCCGTATCCGCCTCATAGCTCGAGAGGAGTAATGCTTTTCCCTGCGTGGTCAGAAACGAATTCCTGGCGTTCCCGTCGCACCTCAAGAGGAGGCGCTCTCCACAGGAAAGGCGAGAGGTACTCCAGGGTCGTGACACCATTCCCAGATTCCCCAGGTGTCTCAGTCCATTCCAGGGAAACCTGTTTTCCCTGCACTTCTCGACTTTGAAGCGAGGATCGAATCACACCACGGTGGCAGGTGGGACAGCCCTGTGGGAAAGACTCGTGGGAAAGCCTCTTGGGAAAGCCTCGAAGGAAAGCCACAGATCCATTGATCCACTCGAAGGGAAGCGTGACACTGCTGCTACAGCTCGGGAGGAACTCATACGTGCATGCCCCCACTCGAGAGGAGGACTGACTCCCCTGGGGAGACTCCAGAAGTACCACAAGATCCATGTCAGCACTGGAGAGGAATCCTCAGGGTTCCGGAACCGAATCCACACAATATCTTACTCCCCGGATTCGACGCGAGAGGAATCCTGAGTAGCCCCCGAGCAACTCGCATGGGACTGGACTTTCCTGAGGCCACCAGAGCGGGTCCCTGAGGTCCCCGTCGTAAGTCGAGAGCACCTGCCGCAACTCGAGAAAATCCAGGAGGTTCTCCCCTCCAGGCGAGAAGAGGCCCATTTCCGCTGAGGCGCCTCGAGGCTTATCACACCTAACCTCTGGAACTTTTCATAGGGTCCTTCACACCCTTGCTGCAACTCAAGAAGTTCCACGATATACCTGTCTCCACTCGAGAGGAAGCACGAGAGTCCCGCCCACATCCAGAGGAGCCCCGTTTCCGCCTCCTAGCTCGAGAGGAGGGATCCTTTCCCTGCGTGGTCGGGAAAGAATTCCCGGTGTTCCCGTCGCATCTCAAGAGGAGGTGCTCTCCAAAGGAAAGGCGAGAGGAACTCCAGGGTCGTGCCACCATTCCCAGAGTCCCCCAGATGTCTCAGTCCATTCCAGGGAAAACTGTTTTCCCTGCACTGCCTCGGCTTTCAAGCCGCGGATCGACTCACACCACGGTGGTAAGTGGGACAGCCCTGTGGGAAAGCCTCGTGGGAATGCCTCGTGGGAAAGCCTCGATGGAAAGCCACAGATCCCTTGATCCATGCGAAGGGAAGCGTGACACTGCTGCTAAAGCTGGGAGGAAAGCACACGTGCATGCCCCCACTCCATAGGAGGACTGACTCCCCTGGGGAGACTCCAGAAGTACCCCAAGATCCATGTCAGCACTGGAGAGGAATCCTCAGGTTCGGGCACCGACTCCACACAAGGTCTTAGGCCCCGGCATGGACGGGGAGAGGAATCCTGAGAGGCCCCGAGCAACTCGCATGGGGACTGGCCTTTCCTGAGGCCACCAGAGCGGGTCCCTGAGGTCCCCGTCGTAAGTCGAGAGCACCTGCCGCAACTCGAGAAAATCCAGGAGGTTCTCAACTCCAGGCGAGATGAGGCCCATTTCCGCCCAGGCGTCTCGAGGCTAATCACACCTAACCTCTGGAACTTCCAAAGGTTCCTTCACACCCTTGCTGCAACTCAAGAAGTTCCCCACATCCCCGTCTCCACTCGAGAGGAAGCACGAGAGTTCCGCCCACATACAGAGGAGCTCCGATTCCGCCTCTAAGCTCGAGAGGAGGGATCCTTTCCCTGCGCTTGGGAAAGAATTCCCGGAGTTCCCATCGCATCTCAAGAGGAGGCGATCTCCACAAGAAAGGCGAGAGGAACTCCAGCGTCGTGCCACCATTCCCAGAGTCCCCCCAGATGTGTCAGTCCATTCCAGGGAAACCTGTTTTCCCTGAACTTCCTCGGGGTTCAAGCCGAGGATCGATTCACACCACGGTGGCACGTGGGACAGCCCTGTGGGAAAGCCTCGTGGGAAGCCTCGGGAAAGCCGTGGGAAAGCCTCGAGGGAAAGCCACAGATCCCTTGAACCACGCGAATGGAAGCGTGACACTGCTGCTACAGCTCGGAGGAAAGTGCACGTGCATGCCCCCACTCGAGACGAGGACTGACGCCCCTGGGGAGACTCCGGAAGTACCCCAAGATTCATGTCGCACTGGAGAGGAATCCTCAGGTTCCGGCACCGACTCCACACAAGGTCTTAGGCCCCGGCATCGATGGGAGAGGAAAATCCGGGAGGCCCCCAAGCAACTAGCATTGGGAATGGCCTTTCCTGAGGCCACAAGAGTGGGTCCCTGAGGTCCCCGTCGTAAGTCGAGAGCATCTGCCGCAACTCGAGAAAATCCAGGAGGTTCTCCCCTCCAGGGGAGATGAGGTCCATTTCCGCTGAGGCTTCTTGAGGCTATTCACACCTAACCTCTGGAACTTCCAAAGGGTCCTTCACACCTTGCTGCAACTCAAGAAGTTCCCTGACATACCCGTCTCCACTCGAGAGGAAGCACGAGAGTCCCGCCCACATCCAGAGGATCCCCCTTTTCCGCCTCCTAGATCGAGAGGAGGGATCCTTTCCCTGCGTGGTCGGAAAAGAATTCCCGGCGTTCCCGTCGCATCTCAGAGGAGGTGCTCTCCACAAGAAAGGCGAGAGGAACTCCAGGGTCGTGCCACCTTTCCCAGAGTCCCCAGATGTCTCAGTCCATTCCAGGGAAACCTGTTTTCCCTGCACCGCCTATTTCAAGCCGAGGATCGACTCACACCACGGTGACACCTGGGACAGCCCTGTGGGAAAGCCTCCTGGGATAACCTCGTGGAAAGCCTCGAGGGAAAGCCACAGATCCCTTGATCCACACAAAGGGAAGCGTGACACTGCTGCTATAGCTCGGGAGGAAATCGGACGTGCATGCCCCCACTCGAGACGAGGACAGACTCCACTGGGGAGACTCCAGAAGTACCCCAAGATCCTTGTCAGCACTGGAGAGGAATGCTCAGGTTCCGGCACCGACTCCACAAAAGATCTTAGGCCCTGGCATCGACGGGAGAGGAATCCCGAGAGGCCCCCGAGCAACTCAAATGGGGACTGGCCTTTCCTGAGGCCACCAAGAGCGGGTCCCTGAGGTCCCCTTCGGAAGTCGAGAGCACCTGCCGCAACTCGAGAAAATCCAGGAGGTTCTCCCCTCCAGGCGAGATGAGGCCCATTTCCGCGGGCGTCTCGAGGCTAACACACCTAACCTCTGGAATTTCCAAAGGTTCCTTCACACCCTTGCTGCAACTCAAGAAGTTCCCCACATACCCGTCTCCACTCGAGAGCAAGCACGAGAGTCCCGCCCACATCCAGAGAGAATCCCGTTTCAACCTCCTAGCTCGAGAAGAGGGATCCTTTCCCTGCTTGGACGGGAAAGAATTCCGCGTTTCCGTCGCATCTCAAGAGGAGGCGCTCTCCACAGGAAAA
>NW_017208080.1:0-4108 GCF_001704415.2 Capra hircus | reverse complement strand
CCTCTGGGGATAGCCGATCGACGCATCATGAGCGGGAGGACCTCCGAATCAGGGACTCTCTCAACAACTGCGACAAGGATCCTCTCCCGCGCTTCCTGTGGAGAGCCGCTCCTTCTTGAGATGCGAAGGAATGCCGGAATCTTTGCCAGAACACGCAGAACAGGATCCCTCCTCTCGGAGATACGGAGGCGGGACCGGAGGTCCGTCAGGCTCCTCTGGATGTGTGCGGACTTTTGAGCTTCGTCTCGAGTGAGACGCGGTATGTGCGGGAATTCTTGAGTTGCAGCAAGGGTGTGAAGGACCCTTTGGAAGTTCACAGGGTTTAGTTGTGATTAGCCTCGAGACGCCTCGGCGGAAATGGGCCTCATCTCGCTTGGAGGGGAGAACCTCCTGGAATTTCTCGAGTTGCGGCAGGTGCTATCGACTTACGACGGGCACCTCAGGGACCCGAAATGGTGGCCTCAGGAAAGGCCAGTCCCCATGCGAGTTGCTCGGGGGCCTCTCAGGATTTCCTCTCCCGTCGATGCCGGGGCCTAAGACCTTGTGTGGATTCGGTGCCGGAACCTGAGGATTCCTCTCCAGTGCTGACATGGATCTTGGGGTACTTCTGGATTCTCCCCAGGGGAGTCAGTCCTCGTCTCTAGTGGGGGCATGCACGTGGGATTTCCTCCCGAGCTGTAGCAGCAGGGTCATGCTTCCCTTTTCGGGGATCAAGGGATCTGTGGCTTTCCCTTGAGGCTTTCCCAGAGGCTTTCCACGAGGCTTTCCCACAGGGCTGTCCCACGTGCCACCGGTGGTGTGGAGTCGATCCTCGGCTTGAAAGTCGAGGCCATGCAGGGAAAACAGGTTTCCCTGGAATGGACTGAGACATCTGGGGGACTCTGGGAATGGAGGCACGACCCTGTAGTTCCTCTCGCCTTTCCTGTGGAGAGCGCCTCCTCTTGAGATGCGACGGGAACCCCGGGAATTCTTGACCGACCAGGCAGGGGAAAGGATCCCTCCTCTCGAGCTGGGAGGCGTAAACGGGGCTCCTCTGAATGTGGGCGGGACTCTCGTGCTTCCTCTCGAGTGGAGACGGGTATGTTGGCGAACTTCTTGAGTTGCAGCAAGGGTGTGAAGAACCTTGTAGAAGTTCCAGAGGTTTGGTGTGATTAGCCTCGAGACGCCGCATTGGAAATGGGCCTCATCTCGCCTAGAGGGGAGAACCTCCTGGATTTTCTCGAGTTGCGGCAGGTGCTCTCGACTTACGACGGGGACCTAGGGACCCGCTCTGGTGGCCTCAGGAAAGGCCAGTCCCCATGCTAGTTACTCGGGGGCCTCTCGGGATTCCTCTCCCATCGATGCCAGGGCCTAAGACCTTGTGTGGAGTCGATGCCGGAACCTGAGGATTCCTCTCCAGTGCTGACATGGATCTTGGGGTACTTGTGGAGTCTCCTCAGTGGAGTCAGTCCTCGTCTCGAGTGGGGGCATGCACGTGCGCTTTCCTCCCGAACTGTAGCAGCAGTGTCACGTTTCCCTTCGCGAGGATCAAGGGATCTGTGTCTTTCCCTCGAGGCTTCCCCACGAGTGTTTCCAACGAGGCTTTCCCACAGGGCTGTCCCACGTGCCACCCTGGTGTGAGTCGATCCTCGGCTTGAAAGTCGAGGCAGTTCAGGGAAAACAGGTTTCCCTGAATGGACTCAGACATCTGGGGGAGTCTGGGAATGGTGGCACGACCCTGGAGTTCCTCTCGCCTTTCCTGTGGAGAGCACCTCCTTTTGAGATGCGACGGGAATGCCGGGAATTCTTTCCCGACCACGCAGGGAAAGGATCCCTCCTCTCGAATAGGAGGCGGAATCGGGGCTCCTCTGGATATGCGCGGGACTCTCGTGCTTCCTCTCGAGTGGAGACGGGTATGTCGGGGAACTTCTTGAGTTGCAGCAAGGGTGTGAAGGACCCTTTGGAAGTTCCAGGGTTTAGTTGTGATTAGCCTCGAGACACCACGGCGGAAATGGGCCTCATCTCGCCTGGAGGGGAGAACCTCCTGGAATTTCTCGAGTTGCGGCAGGTGCTCTCGACTTACGACGGGCACCTCAGGGACCCGAAATGGTGGCCTCAGGAAAGGCCAGTGCCCATGTGAGTTGCTCGGGGGCCTCTCGGGATTCCTCTCCCGTCGATGCCGGGGCCTAAGACCTTGTGTGGATTCGGTGCCGGAACCTGAGGATTCCTCTCCAGTGCTGACATGGATCTTGGGGTACTTCTGGATTCTCCCCAGGGAAGTCAGTCCTCGTCTCTAGTGGGGGCCTGCACGTGGGATTTCCTCCCGAGCTGTAGCAGCAGTGTCATGCTTCCCTTTGCGGGGATCAAGTGATCTGTGGCTTTCCCTCGAGGCTTTCCCACGAGGCTTTCCCACGAGGCTTTCCCACAGGGCTGTCCCACGTGCCACCGTGGTGTGAGTCGATCCTCGGCTTGAAAGTCGAGGCCCTGCAGGCAAAACAGGTTTCCCTGGAATGGACTGAGACATCTGGGGGACCCTGGGAATGGAGGCAGGACCCTGTAGTTCCTCTCGCCTTTCCTGTGGAGAGCGCCTCCTCTTGAGATGCGACGGGAACGCCGGGAATTCTTTCCCCACCACGCAGGGAAAGGATCCCTCCTCTCGAGATAGCAGGCAGAAACGGGCTCCTCTGGATGTGGGTGGGACTCTCGTGCTTCCTCTCGAGTGGAGACGGGTATGTTGGGGAACTTCTTGAGTTGCAGCAAGGGTGTGAAGAACCTTGTGGAATTTCCAGAGGTTTGGTGTGATAAGCCTCGAGACGCCGCATTGGAAATGGGCCTCATCTCGCCTAGAGGGGAGAACCTCCTGGATTTTCTCGAGTTGCGGCAGGTGCTCTCGACTTACGACGGGGACCTCAGGGACCCGCTCTGGTGGCCTCAGGAAAGGCCAGTCCCCATGCGAGATGCTCGCGGGCCTCTCGGGATTCCTCTCCCGTCGATGCCCGGGGCTTAAGTCCTTGTGTGGAGTTGGTGCCGGAACCTGACAATTCCTCTCCAGTGCCGACATGGATCAGGGGGTACTTCTGGAGTCTCCCCAGGGGAGTCAGCCCTCGTCTCCAGTGGGGGCATGCACGTGCGCTTTCCTCCCGAGCTATAGCAGCAGTGTCGCGCTTTCCCTTCGCGTGGATCAAGGGTTCTGTGGCTTTCACTCGAGCTTTTCCCACAGGGCTCTCCCACGTGCCACCGTGGTGTGAGTCGATCCTTGGCTTGTAAGTGGAAGCTGTGCAGGGAAAACAGGTTTCCCTGGAATGGACTGAGACATCTGGGGGATTCGGGGAATGGTGGCACGACCCTGGATTTCCTATCGCCTTTCCTGTGGAGAGTGCCTCCTCTTGAGATGCGACAGGAACGCGGGGAATTCTTTCCCCACCACGCAGGGAAAGGATCCCTCCTCTCGAGATAGCAGGCAGGAACGGGGCTCCTCTGGATGTGGGCGGGACTCTCGTGCTTCCTCTCGAGTGGAGACGGGTATGTCGGGGAACTTCTTGAGTTGCAGCAAGGGTGTGAAGGACCCTTTGGTAGTTCCAGAGGTAAGATGTGATTAGCCTCGAGACGACTCAGCGGAAATGGGCACATCTCGCCTGGAGGGGAGAACCTCCTGGATTTTCTCGAGTTGCGCAAGGGCTCTCGACTTACGACGGGGACCTCAGGGACCCGCTACTGGTGGCCGCAGGAAAGGCCAGTCCCCATGCGAGTTGCTCGGGGGGCCCTCTGGGATTCCTCTCCCGTCGATGCGGGGCCTAATATCTTGTGTTGTGTGGAAGTTGGTGCGGACCTGTGGATTCCTCTCCTGTGCTGACATGGATCTTGGGGTACGTCTGGAGATACCCAGGGGAGTCACTCCTCGTCTCGAGTGGGCATGCACGTGCCCTTTCCTCCCAAGCTCTAGGAGCAGTGTCACGCTTCATTCAGTGGATCAAGGTATCAGGGGCTTTCCCTCGGACTTTCCACGAGGCTTTCCCACAAGGCTTTATCACAGGGCTGTCCCACGTGCCACCGTGGTGTGAGTCGATCCTCGGCTTGAAAGTCGAGGCAGGTGCGAGGAAACAGATTTCCTGGAATGGACGTGAGACCA
>NW_017208079.1:0-4108 GCF_001704415.2 Capra hircus | reverse complement strand
TCAAGGCATCAGGGGCTTTCCCTCGAGCTTTCCCCACGAGGCTTTCCCACGAGGCTTTCCCACAGGCTGTCCCACGTGCCACAGTGGTGTGAGTCGATCCTCGCTTCAAAGTCGAGGCAGTGCAGGGAAAACAGGTTTCCCTGGAATGGAGTGAGACATCTGGGGGACGCTGGGAATGGTGGCACGACCCTGGAGTTCCTCTCGCCTTCCTGTGGAGAGCGCCTCCTCTTGAGATGCGACGGGAACGTGGGGGAATTCTTTCCCCACCACGCAGGGAAAGGATCCCTCCTCTCGAGCTGGAGTCCGAAACGGGTCTCCTCTGGATGTGGGCGGGACTCTCGTGCTTCCTCTCGAGTGGAGACGGGTATGTCGGGGAACTTCTTGAGTTGCAGCAAGGGTGTGAAGGACCCTTTGGAAGTTCCAGATGTTAGATGTGATTAGCCTCCAGACGCCTCAGCAGAAATGGGCCTCATCTCGCCTGGAGGGTAGAACCTCCTGCATTTTCTCGAGTTGCGGCAGGTGCTCTCGACTGAAGACGTTGTCCTCAGGGACCCGCTCTGGAGGCCTCAGGAAAGGCCAGTCCCCTTTCGAGTTGCTCGGGGCCTCTCGGGATTCCTCTCCCGTCGTTGCCGGGGCCTAAGACCTTGTGTGGAGTGGGTGCCAGAATCTGAGGATTCCTCTCCAGTGCTGACATGGATCTTGGGTTACTTCTGGAGTCTCCCCAGGGGAGTCAGTCCTCGTCTCGAGTGGGGGTATGCACGTGCGATTTCCTCCCGAGCTGTAGCAGCAGTGTCACGCTTCCCTTCGCGTGGATCAAGGATCTGTGGCTTTCCCTCGAGGCTTTCCCACTTTGCCCACGACGCTTTCCCACAGGGCTCTCCCACGTGCCACCGTGGTGTGAGTCGATCCTCGGCTTGAAAGTCGAAACAGTGCAGGGAAAACAGGTTTCCCTGGAATGGACTGAGATATCTGGAGGACTCTGGGAATGGTGGCACGACCCTGGAGTTCCTCTCGCCTTTCCTGTGGAGAGTGCCTCCACTTGAGATGCGACAGGAACGCTGGGAATTCTTTCCCGACCAGCAGCGAAAGGAACCCGTCTCTCGAGCAAGGAGGCGGAAACGGAGCTCCTCTGGATGTGGGCGGAACTCTCGTGCTTCCTCTCGGGTGGAGTCGGGTATGTCGGGGAACTTCTTGAGTTGCAGCAAGGGTGTGAAGGACCCTTTGGAATTTCCAGAGGGTAGATGTGATTAGCCTCGAGACGCCTCAGCGGAAATGGGCCTCATCTCGCCTGGAGGGTGGAACCTCCTGGATTTTCTCGAGTTGTGGCAGGTGCTCTCGACTTAAGACGTTGTCCTCAGGGACCCGCTCTGGAGGGCTCAGGAAAGGCCAGTCCCCATGCGTGTTGCTCGGGGGCCTCTCGGTTCCTCTCCCGTCGATGCCGGGGCCTAAGACCTTGTGTGGAGTGGGTGCCAGAACCTGAGGATTCCTCTCAAGTGCTGACATGGATCTTGGGGTACTTCTGGAGTCTCCCCAGGGGAGTCAGTCCTCGTCTCGAGTGGGGGCATGCACGTGCGATTTCCTCCCGAGCTGTAGCAGCAGTGTCACGCTTCCATTCGCGTGGATCAAGGATCTGTGGCTTTCCCTCGTGGCTCTCCCACGTGCTTTCCCACGACGCTTTCCCACAGGGCTCTCCCAAGTGCCACCGTGGTGTGAGTCGATCCTCGGCGTGAAAGTCGAAACAGTGCAGGGAAAACAGGTTTCCCTGGAATGGACTGAGATATATGGAGGACTCTGGGAATGGTGGCACGACCCTGGAGTTCCTCTCGCCTTTCCTGTGGAGAGTGCCTCCACTTGAGATGCGACAGGAACGCCGGGAATTCTTTCCCGACCACGCAGCGAAAGGAACCCGTCTCTCGAGCAAGGAGGCGGAAACGGAGCTCCTCTGGATGTGGGCGGAACTCTCGTGCTTCCTCTCGAGTGGAATCGGGTATGTCGGGGAACTTCTTGAGTTGCAGCAAGGGTGTGAAGGACCCTTTGGAAGTTCCAGAGGGTAGATGTGATTAGCCTCGAGACGCCTCAGCGGAAATGGGCCTCATCTCGCCTGGAGGGTGAAACCTCATGTATTTTCTCTAGTTGCGGCAGGTGATCTCGACTTACGACGGGGACCTCAGGGACCCGCTCTGGTGGTCTCAGGAAAGGCCAGTCCCCATGCGAGTTGCTCGGGGGGCTCTCGGATATCCCTCCCATCGATGCCGGGGCCTAAGACATTGTGTAGAGTCGGTGTCGGAACCTGAGGATTCCTCTCCAGTGCTGACATGGACCTTGGGGTACTTCTGGAGTCTCCCCAGGGGAGTCAGTCCTCGTCTCGAGTGGGGGCATACACATGCGATTTCCTCCCGAGCTGTAGCAGCAGTGTCACGCTTCCCTTCGCGTGGATCAAGGGATCTGTGGCTTTCCCACGAGGCTTTCCCACAGGGCTGTCCCACGTGCCACCGTGGTGTGAGTCGATCCTCGGCTTGAAAGTCGAGTCAGTGCAGGGAAAACAGGTTTCCCTGGAATGGACGGAGACATCTGGGGGACTCAGGGAATGGTGGCACGACCCTGGAGTTCCTCTCGCCTTTCCTGTGGAGAGCGACTCCTCTTGAGATGCAACCGGAACACGGGGAATTCTTTCCCGACCACGCAGGGAAAGGATCCCTCCTCTTGAGCTATGAGGCAGAAACGGGTCTCCTCTGGATGTGGGCAGGACTCTCGTGCTTCCTCTCGAGTGGAGCCGGGTAAGTCGGGGAACTTCTTGAGTTGCAGCAAGGGTGTGAAGGACCCTTTGGAAGTTCCAGAGGTTAGGTGTGATTAGCCTCGAGACACCGCAGCGGAAATGGGCCTCATCTCGCCCAAAGGGAGAACCTCCTGGATTTTCTCGAGTTGCGCAGGTGCTCTCGACTTAAGACGTTGTCCTCAGGGACCGGCTCTGGAGGCCTCAGGAAAGGCCAGTCCCCATGCGAGTTGCTCGGGGACCTCTCGGGATTCCTCTCCCGTCGATGCCGGGGCCTAAGACATTGTGTGGAGTCGGTTCCGGAACCTGAGGATTCCTCTCCAGTTCTGAAATGGATCTTGGGGAACTTCTGGACTGTCCCCAGTGGTTTCAGTCCTCGTCTCGAGTGGGGGCATACAAGTGCGCTTTACTCTCGAGCTGTAGCAGCATTGTAACGCTTCCCTTCGCGTGGATCAAGGGATCAGTGGCTTTCCCTCGAGGCTTTCCCACGAGGCTTTCCCATAGGGCTGTCCACGTGCCACCGTGGTGGTGAGTCGATCCTCGGCTTGAAAGTCTAAACAGTTCAGGGAAAACAGGTTTCCCTGGAATGGACTGAGATATCTGGAGGACTCTGGGAATGGTGGCAAAACCCTGGAGTTCCTCACGCCTTTCCTGTGGAGAGTGCCTCCTCTTGAGATGCGAAAGGAACGCCGGGAATTCTTTCCCGACCACGCAGGGAAAGGAACCGGTCTCTCGAGCAAGGAGGCGGAAACGGGTCTCCTCTGGATGTGGCGGACTCTCGTGCTTCATCCTGAGTGGAGTCGGGTATCGGTATGCCGGGAACTTCTTGAGTTGTAGCAAGGGTGAGAAGGACCCTTTGGAAGTTCCAGAAGTTAGGTTTGATTAGCCTCTAGAAGCCTTAGCGGAAATGGTCCTCATCTCCCTTGGAGGGGAGAACCTCCTGATTTTCTCGAGTTGCGGCAGGTGCTCTCGACTTACGACGAGGACCTCAGGGACCTGCTCTGGTGGCCTCAGGAAAGCCAAAACCCCATGTGAGTTTTGCTCAGGGCCTCTGGGGGATTCCTTCCCCTCCCCGTCGGATTGCCCGGGGCTTAGAAACCGATAGGTGTGGAATTGGTGGTCCGGAGACCCTTAGTATTACTCCTCCAGGTGTGACATGACCTGGGGGAAAACTTCCTTGGAGCCTAACCAGGGGGACCTCAGTCCCCTCGTCTCCGAAGTTTGGCAATCCACGTGGAAGATTGGTTTGGCTCCCGAGCGAAGCAAGCAATTACGCTTCCCCTTCGAGTGATAAAGGGGAATCCTTGCCGATTTTCCCTTTGAAAGGGGCTTTCC
>NW_017208078.1:0-4108 GCF_001704415.2 Capra hircus | reverse complement strand
CGGGGAACTTCTTGAGTTGCAGCAAGGGTGTGAAGGCCCCTTTGGAAGTTCCAGAGTTTAGGTGTGATTAGCCTCAAGACGCCTCAGTGGAAATGGGCCTCATCTCGAATGGGAGGGGAGAACCTCCTGGATTTTCTCGAGTTGCCGGCAGGTGCTCTCGACTTACGACGGGGACATCAGGGACCCGCTCTGGTGGCCTCAGGAAAGGCCAGTCCCCTTGCGAGTTGCTCGGGACCTCTCGGGTTTTCTGCTCCCGTTGATGCTGGGGGCCTAAAACCTTGTGTGGAGTCAGTGCCGGAACCTGAGGATTCCTCTGCAGTGCTGACATGGTCCTTGGGGTACTTCTGGGAGTCTCCCCAGGGGAGTCAGTCCTCGTCTCGAGTGGGGACATGCACGTGCCCTTTCCTTCCGAGCTGTAGCAGCAGTGTCGCACTTCCCTTCGCGTGGATCAAGGAATCTGTGGCTTTCCCCTCGAGGCTTTCCCACGAGGCTTTCCCACGAGGCTTTCCCACAGGGCTGTCCCACGTGCCACTGTGGTGAGAGTCGATCCTTGGATTGAAAGACGAGGCAGTGCAGGGAAAACAGGTTTCCCTGGAATGGACTGAGACATGTGGGGGACTCTGGGAATGGTGGCACAACCCTGGAGTTCCTCTCGCCTTTCCTGGTGGAGAGCGCCTCCTCTTGAGATGCGAAGGGAACGCCGGGAATTCTTTCCCGACCACGCAGGGAAAGGATCCCTACTCTCGAGCTAGGTGGCGGGAAACGGGTCTCTGCTGGATGTGGGCGGGAATCTCGTGCTTCCTCTCGAGTGGAGACCGGTTTGTCGAGGAACTTTTTGAGTTGCAGTAAAGGAGTGAAAGACCCTTTGGAAGTTCCAGATGTTAGATGCGATTAGCCTCCAGACGCCTCAGCGGAAAAGGGCCTCATCTCGCCTGGAGGGGAGAACCTCCTGGATTTTTCTCGAGTTGCGGCAGGTGCTCTCGACTTACGACTGGGACCTCAGGGACCCGCTCTGGTGGCCTCAGGAAAGGCCAGTCCCCATGCGAGATGCTCAGGGGCCTCTCGGGATTCCTCTCCCGGTCGAAGCCGGGGCCTAAGACCTTGTGTGGAATCGGTGCCGGAACCTGAGGATTCCTCTCCAGTGCTGACATGGATCTTGGGGGTACTTCTGGAGTCTCCCCAGGGGAGTCAGTCCTCGTCTCGAGTGGGGGGCATGCAGGTGCGCTTTCCTCCCCGAGCTGTAACAGCAGTGTCGGCGCTTTCCCTTGGCGTGGATCAAGGGATCTGGGGCTTTCCCTCGAGGCTTTCCCACGAGGTTTTCCCACGAGCTTTCCCACAGGGCTGTCCCACGTGCCACCGTGGTGTGAGTCGATCCTCGGCTTGAAAGTCGAGGCAGTGTAGGGAAAACAGTTTCCTGGAATGGACTGAGACTGGGGACTCTGGAATGTGCACGACCCTGGAGTTCCCTCGCCTTTCCTGTGGAGAGCGCCTCTTGAGATGCGAGGGAAGGCCGGGAATTCTTTCCGACCACGCAGGGAAAGGACCTCCTCTCGAGCTAGAGCGGAAAGGACGAGTGAGGCCCGACTCCGGAGCGGCATCTCTGGATATGGAGTAGCACCTGCCGCGAGAAAATCCAGGAGGGATGAGGCCCATTTCTGAGGCGTCGCTAATCACACTAAACTCTGAACTTCCAAAGGGGGCACTCAAACGGTTCCCTCCCGTTTCCGCCTCCTAGCTCGAGAGGATTCCCTGCGTGGTCGGAAAGAATTCCCGGCCTTCCGTCGCATCTCAAGGAGGCGCTCTCCACAGGAAAGCGAGAGAACTCCAGGGTCGTGCCACATTCCCAGAGTCCCCCAGATGTCTCAGTCCATTCCAGGGAAAACTGTTTTCCCTGCACTGCCTCGACTTTCAAGCCGAGGATCGACTCCAACGTGCACGTGGAAGGCCGTGGGAAAGCCTCGTGGAAAACCTCGTGGAAAGCCTCGGAGGAAAGCCCCAGATCCCTTGATCCACGCAAGGAAGCGCGACACTGCTGTTACAGCTCGGGAGGAAAGCGCACCTGCATGCCCCCACTCGAGACGAGGACTGACTCCCCTGGGGAGACTCCAGAAGTACCCCAAGATCCATGTCAGCACTGGAGAGGAATCCTCAGGTTCCGGCACCGATTCCACACAAGGTCTTAGGCCCGCGCTTCGACGGGAGAGGAATCCCGAGAGGCCCCCTGAGCATCTCGCATGGGGACTGGCCTTTCCTGAGGCCACCAGAGCGGGTCCCTGAGGTCCCAGTCGTAAGTCGAGAGCACCTGCCGCAACTCGAGAAAATCCAGGAGGTTCTCCCCTCCAGGCGAGATGAGGCCCTTTCCGCTGAGGCGTCTGGAGGCTAATCGCATCTAACATCTGGAACTTCCAAAGGGTCTTTCACTCCTTTACTGCAACTCAAAAAGTTCCTCGACAAACCGGTCTCCACTCGAGAGGAAAGCACGAGATTCCCGCCCACATCCAGCAGAGACCCGTTTCCGCCACCTAGCTCGAGAGTAGGGATCCTTTCCCTGCGTGGTCGGGAAAGAATTCCCGGCGTTCCCTTCGCATCTCAAGAGGAGGCCGCTCTCCACAGGAAAGGCGAGAGGAACTCCAGGGTTGTGCCACCATTCCCAGAGTCCCCCACATGTCTCAGTCCATTCCAGGGAAACCTGTTTTCCCTGCACTGCCTCGTCTTTCAATCCAAGGATCGACTCTCACCACAGTGGCACGTGGGACAGCCCTGTGGGAAAGCCTCGTGGGAAAGCCTCGTGGGAAAGCCTCGAGGGAAAGCCACAGATTCCTTGATCCACGCGAAGGGAAGTGCGACCACTGCTGCTACAGCTCGGAAGGAAAGGGCACGTGCATGTCCCCACTCGAGACGAGGACTGACTCCCCTGGGGAGACTCCAGAAGTACCCCAAGGACCATGTCAGCACTGCAGAGGAATCCTCAGGTTCCGGCACTGACTCCACACAAGGTTTTAGGCCCCAGCATCAGACGGGAGCAGAAACCCGAGAGGTCCCCGAGCAACTCGCAAGGGACTGGCCTTTCCTGAGGCCACCAGAGCGGGTCCCTGATGTCCCCGTCGTAAGTCGAGAGCACCTGCCCGCAACTCGAGAAAATCCAGGAGGTTCTCCCCTCCATTCGAGATGAGGCCCATTTTCCACTGAGGCGTCTTGAGGCTAATCACACCTAAACTCTGGAACTTCCAAAGGGGCCTTCACACCCTTGCTGCAACTCAAGAAGTTCCCCGACATACCCGGACTCCACTCGAGAGGAAGCACGAGAGTCCCGCCCACAACCAGAGGAGCCCCGTTTCCGCTCCTAGCTCGAGAGGTGGGATCCTTTCCCTGCGTGGTCGGAAAAGAATTCCCGGCCTTCCCGTCGCATCTCAATTGAGGCGCTCTCCACAGGAAAGGCGAGAGGAACTCCAGGGTCGTGCCACATTCCCAGAGTCCCCCCAGATGTCTCAGTCCATTCCAGGGAAACCTTTTTCCCTACACTGCCTCGACTTTCAAGCCGAGGATCGACTCACACCACGGTGGCACGTGGACAGCCCTGTGGGAAAGCCTCGTGAAACCTCATGGGAAAGCCTCGAGGGAAAGCCCCTGATCCCTTGATCCACGCGAAGGAAGCGTGACACTGCTGCTACAGCTCGGGAGAAAGCGCACTTGCATGCCCCCACTCGAGACGAGGACTGACTCCCCTGGGGAGACTCCAGAAGTACCCCAAGATCCATGTCAGCACTGGAGAGGAATCCTCAGGTTCCGGCACCGATTCCACACACAAGGTCTTAGGCCCCGGCTTCGACGGGAGAGGAATCCCGAGAGGCCCCGAGCATCTCGCATGGGGACTGGCCTTTCCTGAGGCCACCAGAGCGGGTCCCTGAGTCCCAGTCGTAAGTCGAGAGCACCTGCCGCAACTCGAGAAAATCCAGGAGGTTCTCCCCTCCAGGCGAGATGAGGCCCATTTCCCTGAGGCGTCTGGAGGCTAATCGCATCTAACATCTGAACTTCCAAAGGGTCTTTCACTCCTTTACTGCAACTCAAGAAGTCCTCGACAAATCGTCTCGACTCGAGAGAAGCACGA
>NW_017208077.1:0-4109 GCF_001704415.2 Capra hircus | reverse complement strand
GTGTCACGCTTCCCTTCGCGTGGATCAAGGGATCAGGGCTTTACCTCGAGGCTCTCCCACGAGGCTTTCCCTCGAGGCTTTTCCACAGGGCCGTCCCACGTGCCACCGTGGTGTGAGTCGATCCTCGTCTTGAACGTCGAGGCAGTGCAGGGAAAACAGGTTTCCCTGGAATGGACTGAGATATCTGGGGGACTTGGGAATGGTGGCACGAACCTGGGGTTCCTCTCGCCTTTCCTGTGGAGAGCGCCTCCTCTTGAGATGCGAGGGAATGCCGGGAATTCTTTCCCCCGACCACGCAGGGAAAGGATCCCTCCTCTCGAGCCATGAGGCGGAAACGGAGGCTCCTCTGGATGTGGCGGGACTCTCGTGCTTCCTCTCGAGTGGAGCAGGGTATGTCGGGGAACTTCTTGAATTGCAGCAAGGGTGTGAAGGACCCTTTGGAAGGTCCATAGGTTAGGTGTGATTATCCTCGAGACGCCTCAGCGGAAATTTGCCTCATCTCGCCTGGAAGGGAGAACATCCTGGATATTCTCGAGTTGCGGCAGGTGCTCTCGACTTACGATGGGGACCTCAGGGACCTCTCTCGGTGGCCTCAGGAAAGGCCAGTCCCCATGCGAGTTGCTCGGCTCGGCATCTCGGGATTCTCTCCCGCGTCGATGCCGGGCCTAAGACCTTGTTTGCAGTCGTGCCGGGAACTAGAGGATTCCTCTCCAGTGCTGACATGGATCTTGGGGTACTTCTGGAGTCTCCCCAGGGGAGTCAGTCCTCGTCTCGAGTGGGGGCATGCACGTGCGCTTTCCTCCTAGCTGTAGCAGCAGTGTCACGCTCCCCTTCGCGTGGATTAAGGATCTGTGGCTTTCCCTCGAGGCTTTCACATGAGACTTTCCCACGAGGCTTTCCCACAGGGCTGTCCCACGTTCCACCGTGTGTGACGATCCTCGCTTGAAAGTCGAGGCAGTCAGGGAAAACAGGTTTCCCTGGAATGGACTGAGACATCTGGGGGACTCTGGGAATGGTGGCACGACCCTGGAGTTCCTCTCGCCTTTCCTGTGGAGATCGCCTCCTCTTGAGATGTGCTGGGAACACTGGGAACTCTTTCCCGATCACTGAGGGAAAGGATCCCTCCTCTCGAGCTAGGAGGCGGAAACGGGGCTCCTCTGAATGTGGGCGGGACTCTCGTGCTTCCTCTCGAGTGGAGACGGGTATGTTGGGGATCTTCATGAGTTGCAGCAAGGGTGTGAAGGACCCTTTGGAAGTTCCAGGGTTAGGTGTGATTAACATTGAGACACCTCAGCGGAAATGGTCCTCATCTCGCCTGGAAGGGAGAACCTCCTAGATTTTCTCAAGTTGCTGCAGGTGCTCTCGACCTACGACGGGGACCTCAGGGACCCGCTCTGGTGGCCTCAGGAAAGGCCAGTCCCCATGGGAGTTGCTCAGGGAGACTCACGGGATTCCTCTCCCGACGATGCCGGGGCCTAAGACCTTTGTGGAGTTGGTGCCGTAAAGTGAGGATTCCTCTCCAGTGCTGACATGGATCTTGGAGTACTTCTGGAGTCTCCCCAGGGGAGTCAGTCCTTGTCTCGAGTGGGGGCATGCACGTGCGCTTTCCTCCCGAGCTGCAGCAGCACTGTCATGGATTCCCTTCGCGTGGATCAAGGGATCTGTGGCTTTCCCTCGAGGCTTTCCCAAAGAGCTGTCCCACGTGCCACCGTGGTGTGAGTGGATCCTCGTCCTAAAAGTCGAGGCAGTGTAGGGAAACAGGTTTCCCTGGAATGGACTGAGACATCTGGGGGACTCTGGGAATGTGGCACGACCCTGGAGTTCCTCTCGCCTTTCCTGTGGAGACCGCCTCCTCTTGAGATGTGACGGGATCGCCGGGAATTCTTTCCCAACCATGCAGGGAAAGGATCCCTCCTCTCGAGCTAGGTGGCGGAAACGGGGTTCCTCTAGATGTGGGCGGGACTCTCGTGCTTCCTTTCGAGTGGAGACGGTTATGTCTGCGAACTTCTTTAGTTTTAGCAAGTGTGTGAAGGACCCTTTGGAAGTTCCAGAGGTTGGGTGTGATTAGCCTCGAGACGCCTCAGCGGAAATGGGCCTCATCTCGCCTGGAAGGGAGAACCTCCTGGATTTTCTCGAGTTGCGGCAGGTGCTCTTAACTTACGACGGGGACATCAGGAACCCGCTCTGGTGGCATCAGGAAAGGCAGGTCCACATACGAGTTGCTCGGGGGCCTCTCGGGATTCCTCTCCCTGATGCCAGGGCCTAAGACCTTGTGTGGAGTCGGTGCCGGAACCTGAGGATTCCTCTCCAGGGCTGACATGGATCTTGGGGTACTTCTGGAGTCTCCCCAGTGGAGTCAGTCCTCGTCTCGAGTGGGGCGATGCACGTGCGCTTTCCTCCCGAGCTGTATTAGCAGTGTCAAGCTTCCCTTCGCGTGGATCAAGGGATCTGTGGCTTTCCCTCAAGGCTTTCCCACAAGGCTTTCCCACGAGTCTTCCCCAAAGGGCTGTCCCACGTGCCACCGTGGTGTGAGTTGATCCTCGGCTTGAAAGTCGAAGCAGTGCAGGGAAAACAGGTTTCCCTGGAATAAACTGAGAATTCTGGGGGACTCTGGGAATGGGGCCTGATCCTGGAGTTCCTCTCGCCTTCCTCTGGAGAGCGCCTCCTCTTGAGATGCGACGGAACGCTAGGAATTCTTTCCCGACCACACAGGGAAAGGATCCCTCCTCTCGAGCTTGGAGGCGGAAACGGGGCTCCTCTGGATGTGGGCGGGACTCTCGTGCTTCCCCTTGAGTGGAGACGGGTATGTCGGGGAACTTCTTGAGTTGCAGCAAGGCTGTGAAGGACCCTTTGGAAGTTCCAGAGGTTAGGTGTGATTTGCTTCGAGTCGCCTCAGCGGAACTGGGCCTCATCTCACCTGGAGGGGACAACCTGCTGGATTTTGTCGACTTGCGGCAGGTGCTCTCCAGTTACGACGGGGACCACAGGGACCCCCTCTGGAGGCCTCAGGAAAGGCCAGTCCTCATGCGAGTTGCCCGGGAGCCTTTCGGGATTTCTCTCCCGTCGATTCCGGGGCCTAAGACCTTGTGCGGAGTCGGTGCCGGAATCTGAGGATTCCTCTCCAGTGCTGACATGGATCTTGGGTACTTCTGGAGTCTCCCCAGGGGAGTCAGTCGTCGTCTCGAGTGGGGGCATGAACGTGCGCTTTCCTCCAGAGCTGTAGCAGCAGTGTCACGCTTCCTTCGCGTGGATCAAGGGATCTGTGGCTTCCCTCGAGAGAGACTTTCCCAGGGGGCTTTCCCACGAGGCTTTCCCACAGGGCTGTCCCACGGCCACAGTGGTGTGAGTCGATCCTCGGCTAAAAGTCAAGGCAGTGCAGGGAAAACAGCTTTCCCTGGAATGGACTAAGACATCTGGGGGACTCAGCGAATGGTGGCACGACCCTTGAGTTCCTCTCGCCTGTCGTGTGGAGAGCGCCTCATCTTGAGATGCGACGGGAACGCCGGGAATTCATTCCCAAACACACAGGGAAAGGATCCCTCCTCTCGAGCTAGGAGGCGGACACGGGGCTCCTCTGGATGTGGGCGGGACTCTCGAGGCTTCCTCTCCAGAGGAGACGGTATGTCGGGGAACTTCTTGAGTTGCAGCAAGGGTGTGAATGACCCTTTGGAATTTCCAGAGTTTAGGTGTGATTAGCCTGGAGACGCCTCAGGGAAATGGGCCTCATCTCGCCTGGAGGGAGAACCTCCTGGATTTTCTCGAGTTGCGGCAGGTGCTCTCGACTTACGACGGGGACCTCAGGGACCCGCTCTGGTGGCCTCAGGAAAGGCCAGTACCCATGCGAGTTGCTAGGGGCCCTCTCGGGATTCCTTCCCCGTCGATGCCAGGGCCTAAGACCTTGTGTGGAGTCGGTGCCGGAACCTGAGGATTCCTCTCCAGTGCTGACATGGATCTTGGGTACTTCTGGAGTCTCCCCAGGGGAGCCAGTAGTCGTCTCGAGTGGGGGGCATGCACCTGCGCATTCCTCCGGAGGTGTAGCAAGCGGTGTCATGCTCCCGTCGCGTGGATGAAGGGATCAGTGGCTTTCCCTCGAGGCTTCCTCAGGAAGC
>NW_017208076.1:0-4109 GCF_001704415.2 Capra hircus | reverse complement strand
GAATCGATGGGAGAGGAATCCCGAGGAGGCCACCGAGCAACTCGCATGGGACTGGCCTTTCCTGCGGCCACCAGAGCGGGTCCCTGAGGTCCCCGTCATAAGTCGAGAGCACCTGTTTTTCGAGAAAATCCAGGAGGTTCTCCCTCCAGGCAAGATGAGGCGCATTTCCGCTGAGGCGTCTAGAGGCTAAATGCACCTAACATCTGGAACTTCCAAAATGTCCTTCACATCCTTTTCTGCAACTGAATAAGTTCCCCGACATACTCGCCTCCACTGGGAGAGGAAGCACGAGAATCCCGCCCACATCCAGAGGAGCCCCGTTTCCCGCCTCCTAGCTCGAGAGGAGGGATCCTTTCCCTGCGTGGTGTTGAAAGAATTCCCCGCGTTCCCGTCGAATCTCAAGAGGAGGCGCTCTCCACAGGAAAGGCGAGAGGAACTCCAGGGTCGTGCCACCATTCCAGAGTCCCCAGATGTCTCAGTCCATTCCAGGGAAACCTGTTTTCCCTGCACTGCCTCGACTTTCAAGCGGAGGATCGACTCACATCACGGTGGCACGTGGGACAGCCCTGTGGGAAAGCCTCGTGGAAAGCCTCTGGGAAAAGCCTCGAGGGAAAGCCACAGATCCCTTGATGCACGCGAAGGGAAGCGTGACACTGTTGCTACAGCTCGGGAGGAAAGCGCACGTGCATGCTCCCACTCGAGACGAGGACTGACTCTCCCGGGGAGACTCCAGAAGTACCCCAAGATCCATGTCAGAACAGGAGAGGAATCGTCAGGCTCCGGCTCCGACTACTCACAAGGTCTTAGGCCCCGGAATCGACGGGTTGAGGAATCCGGAGAGGCCCCCGAGCAACTCGCATGGGGACTGGCCTTTCCGAGCACCAGAGCGGGTCTCTGTGGTCCCCGTTGTAAGTCGAGCGCACCTGCCGCAACTCGAGAAAATCCAGGAGGTTCTCCCCTCCAGGCGAGATGAGGCCCATTTCCGCTAAGGCGTCTCGAGGCTAATCACACCTAACCTCTGGAACTTCCAAAGGTCCTTCACACCCTTGCTGCAACTCAAGAAGTTCCCGACATACCCGTCTCCACTCGAGAGGAAGCACGAGAGTCCCGCCCACATCCAGAGGACCCCGTTTCTACCTCCTAGCTCGAGAGGAGGGATCCTTTCCCTGCGTGGTCGGAAAGAATTCCCGGCGTTTCCGTCGCATCTCAAGTGGAGGCACTCTCCACAGGAAAGGCGAGAGGAACTCCAGGGTCGTGTCACCATTGCCAGAGTCTCCCAGATGTCTCAGTCCATTCCAGGGAAACCTGTTTTCCCTGCACTGCTCGACTTTCAAGCCGAGGATCGACTCACATCACGGTGGCACGTGGGACAGCCCTGTGGGAAAGCCTCGTGGGTAAGCCTCGTGGGAAAGCCTCGAGGGAAAGCCACAGATCCCTTGATCCATGCGAAGGGAAAAGTGACACTGCTGCTACAGCTCGAGAGGAAAGCGCACGTGCATCCCCACTCGGGAGGAGGACTGACTCCTCTGGGGAGACTCCAGAAGGAACCCAAGATCCATGTCAGCACTGGAGAGGAATCCTCAGGTTCCGGCACCGACTCCACACAAGGTCTTAGGCCCCGGCATCTTCGGGAGAGGAATCCCGAGAGGCCCAAGAGCAACTCCCATGGGAACTGGCCTTTCCTGAGGCCACCAGAGCGGGTCCCAGAGGTCCCCGTCGTAAGTCGAGAGCACCTGCCTTAACTCGAGAAAATCCAGGAGGTTCTCCGCTTCAGGCGAGATGAGGCCCATTTCCGCTGAGGCGTCTCGAGGCTAATCACATCTAATATCTGGAACTTCCAAAGCGTCCTTCACACCCTTGCTGCAACTAAAGAAGTTCCCCGACATAGCCGTCTCCACTCGAGAGGAAGCACGAATGTCCCACCCAAATCCAGAGGAGCCCGTTTCCGCCTCCTAGCTCGAGGGGAGGGATCCTTTCCCAGCGTGTTCGGGAAAGAATTCCCGGCTTTCCCGTTGCATCTCAAGAGGAGGCGCTCTCCACAGGAAAGGCGAGAGGAACTCCAGGGTCGTGCCACCATTCCCAGAGTCCCCTGGAAGTCTCAGTCCATTCCAGGGAAACCTGTTTTCCCTGCACTGCCGCAACTTTCAAGCCGAGGATCGACTCAAACCACGGTGGCACGTGGGACAGCCCTGTGGGAAAGCCCGTGGGAAAGCCTCGTGGGAAAGCCTAGAGGGAAAGCCTCGAGGGAAAGCCACAGATCCCTTGATCCACGCGAAGGGAAGCGCGACTCTGCTGCTACAGCTCGGAAGGAAAGCGCACGTGCATTCCCCCACTCGAGACGAGGACTGACTCCCCTGGGGAGACTCCAGACGTACCCCAAGATCCATGTCAGCACTGGAGAGGAATCCTCAGGTTCCGGCACCGGCTCCACACAAGTTGTTAGGCCCCGGCATCTACGGGAGAGGAATCCCGAGAGCCCCCGAGCAACTCGCATGGGGACTGGCCTTTCCTGAGGCCACCAGAGCGGGTCCCTGAGGTCCCCGTCGTAAGTCGAGAGCACCTGCTGCAACTCGAGAAAATCAAGGAGGTTCTCCCCTCCAGGCGAGATGAGGCCAATTTCCGCTGAGGCGTCTCGAGGCTTTTCACACCTAAACTCTGGAACTTCCAAAGGGTCCTTCGCACCCTTGCTGCAACTCAAGAAGTTCCCCGACATACCCGTCTCCACTTGAGAGGCAGCACGAGAGTCCCGCCCACATTCAGAGGAGCACCGTTTCCGCCTCCTAGGTCGAGAGGAGGGATCCTTTCCCTGCGTGGTCGGGAAAGAATTCCCGGGTTTCCGTCGCATCTCAAGAGGAGGCGCTCTTCAGAGGAAAAGCGAGATGAACTCCAGGTACCTGCCACCATTCCCAGAGTCCCCCAGATGTCTCAGTCCATTCCAGGGAACCTGTATTCCCTGCACTGCCTCGACTTTCAAGCCGAGGATCGACTCACACCACAGTGGCACGTGGGGCAGCCCTGTGGGAAAGCCTCGTGGGAAAGCCTCGAGGGAAAGCCACAGAACCCTTGATCCACGCGAAGGTAAGCGTGACACTGCTGCTAAAGCTCGGGAGGAAAGCGCATGTGCATGCCCCCACTCGAGTAGAGGACTCACTGTCCTGGGGAGACTCCAGAAGTACCCAAAGATCCATGTCAGCACTGGAGAGGAATCCTCAGGTTGCGGCACCGAATCCACAGAAGGTCTTAGGCCCCGGCATCTACGGGAGAGGAATCCCGAGAGGCCCAAGAGCAACTCGCATGGGGACTGGCCTTTCCTGAAGCCACCAGAGCGGGTCCCTGAGGTCCCCATCGTAAGTCGAGAGCACCTGCCGCAACTCGAGAAAATCCAGGAGGTTCTCCCCTCCAGGCGAGATGAGGCCCATTTCCGCTGAGGCGTCTTGAGGCTAATCACATCTAATATCTGGTACTTCCAAAGGGTCCTTCACAGCCTTGCTGCAACTCAAGAAGTTCCCGACATACTCGTCTCCACTCGAGAGGAAGCACGAGAGTCCCGCCCACATCCAGAGGAGCCCCGTTTCCGCCTCCTAGCTCGAGAGAAAGATCCTTTCCCTGCGTGGTCGGGAAAGAATTCCCGGTTCCCGTCGCATCTCAAGAGGAGGCGCTCTCCACAGGAAAGGCGAGAGGAACTCCAGGGTCGTGCCACCATTCCCTGAGTCCCCAGATGTTTCAGTCCATTCCAGGGAAATCTGTTTTCCCTTCACTGCCTCGACTTTAAAGCCGAGGATCGACTCACACCACAGTGGCACGTGGGAAAGCCCTGTGGGAAGCCTCGTGGGAAAGCGTCATGGGAAAGTCTAGAGGGAAAGCCACAGATCCCTTGATCCACGAAAAGGGAAGCGTGAAACTGCTGCTACAGCTCGGGAGGAAATCACACGTGCATGCCCTCTCTCGTGACGAGACTGACTGACTCCCCTGGGGAGACTCCAGAAGTACCACAAGATCCATGTCGGCACTGGAGAGGAATCCTCAGGTTCCGTCACTGAGTCCACACAAGGTCTTAGGCCCCAGCATCGACGGGAGAGGAATCCCGAGAGGCCGGAGAAACTCGAATG
>NW_017208075.1:0-4110 GCF_001704415.2 Capra hircus | reverse complement strand
AGTCTCCAGTGGAGTGCACTCCTCGTCTCTGAGTGGGGCATGCACGTGCGCTTCCTCCGAGCTGTAGGCAGCAGTGTCATCCCTCTTCCTTCTCGTGGGATCAGGAATCTGTGCTTTCCCTCGCAGCTTTCCCAGCACGGCTTCTTCCCACAGGGCTGTCCCACGTGGCCACGTGGTGTGAGTCGATCCTCGGCTTGAAAGTCGAGGCAGTGGCAGGGAAAACAGGTTTCCGCTGGAGATGGACTGAAGACATCTGGGGGACTCTGAATGGTGGCTCGACCCTGGAGTTCCTCTCGCCTTTCTGGGAGAGCGTCCTCTGAGATGCGACGGGAACGCCGGGAATTCTTTCCCGGACCACGCAAGGTAAAGTAATCCTCCTCTTCGAGCTAAGGAGGCGAAACACTTGGTGCTCCTTGGTGGGGCGGGACTCTCGTGCTTCCCTCTCGAGTGGAGACGGTGTATGTCGGGGAACTTCTTGAGTTGCAGGCACAGGGTGTGAAGGACCCTTTGGAAGTATCCAAGAGTTTAGATGTGATTAGGCCTCGGAAGGCCTCAGCGGAAATGCGGCTCATCTCGCCTGGAGGGGAGAACCTCTGGATTTCTTCTCGAGTTGGCGGCAGGTGCTCTCGACTTACAACAGGGACACAGGGACCCGCTCTGGTGGCTCAGAAGGCCAGTCCCATGCAGTTGCTCGAGGGCTATCGGATTCCTCCTCCCGTCGATGCGGGCCTAAAGACCTTGTGTGGAGTCAGTGCGAACCTGAGAATTCTCTCCAGTGCTGACTTGGATCTTGGGTACTTCTGAGTCTCCCCAGGGGAGTCAGTCCTCGTCTCGAGTGCGGGCCTGCACGTGCGCTTTCCTCTCGAGCTGTAGCAGCAGTGTCACGCTGGCTTAAGACCTTGTGTGGCGTACGGTGGCCCGAACCTGAGAATTCCCTCACAGTGCTGACATGGATTTTGGGGTACTTCTGAGTCTCCCCAAGGGAGTCAGTCCTCGTCTCGAGTGGGGCCTGCAGGTGTCGGGCCTTTCCTCTCGAGCTCTAGTAGCAGTGTCACGCTTCCCTTCGCTTGGACTCACAGGGTCCTGTGGTTCTCCTCTCGGGGCTTTCCCATGAGGCTTTCCCACGGGGCTTTTCCAACGAGGCTTTCCACAGGTGTGTCCACATGCCACCGTGGTGTAGTCGATCCTCGCTTGAAAGTGGAGGCAGTGGCAGGAAAAACAGGTTTCCCTGGAATGGACTGAGACATCTGGGGGACTCTGGGAATGGTGAACGGACCCTGGAAGTTCCATCTGGCCTTTCCTGTGGAAGCGCCTCCTCTTGAGATGCGACGGAAAACCGGGAATTCTTTCGCTCGGTAAAGGACCTCCTCCCTCGGCCCGCCTAGGAGCGAAACACGCGGCTCCTCTGGATGTGGGTGGGACTCTCGTGCTCCTCTCGGAGTGGAGACGGGTATGTCCGGGGAACTTCTTGAGTTGTAGCAAGCGGCTCGTGCAAGGCACCCTATGAAGTTTCCAGATGTTAGTGTGATTTGCCTCGCACGACCCGCCTACCAGTAGCCGACCATTGAGCGCTCCTCTCCGCCTCTCGGCACGAGCGCCCTGACGCAATCATACGCGCACTTTTAACTCACACTCTCCCCAGTCGATGCCGGGACCTAAGATCTTGTGTGGAGCCAGTGCCGGAACCTGAGGATTCCTCTTCTGTGCTTACGTGGATCTCGGGGTAGTTCTGGAGTCTCCCCAGTGGAGTCACTCCTCGTCTCGAGTGGGGGCATGCACGTGCGCTTTCCTCCCGAGCTGTAGCAGCAGTGTCACCCTTTCCTTCTCGTGGATCTAGGAATCTGTGGCTTTCCCTCGAGGCTTTCCCACGAGGCTTTCCCACAGGGCTGTCCCACGTGCCACCGTGGTGTGAGTCGATCCTCGGCTTGAAAGTCGAGGCAGTGCAGGGAAAACAGGTTTCCCTGGAATGGACTGAGACATCTGGGGGACTCTGGGAATGGTGGCTCGACCCTGGAGTTCCTCTCGCCTTTCCTGTGGAGAGAGCGTCCTCTTGAGATGCGACGGGAACGCCGGGAATTCTTTCCCGACCACGCAGGGAAAGTATCCCTCCTCTCGAGCTAGGAGGCGGAAACTTGGCTCCTCTGGATGTGGGCGGGACTCTCGTGCTTCCTCTCGAGTGGAGACGGGTATGTCGGGGAACTTCTTGAGTTGCAGCAAGGGTGTGAAGGACCCTTTGGAAGTTCCAGAGTTTAGATGTGATTAGCCTCGAGAAGCCTCAGCGGAAATGGGCCTCATCTCGCCTGGAGGGGAGAACCTCCTGGATTTTCTCGAGTTGCGGCAGGTGCTCTCGACTTACAACAGGGACCACAGGGACCCGCTCTGGTGGCCTCAGGAAAGGCCAGTCCCCATGCCAGTTGCTCGGAGGGCTCTCGGGATTCCTCTCCCGTCGATGCCGGGGCCTAAGACCTTGTGTGGAGTCAGTGCCGGAACCTGAGAATTCCTCTCCAGTGCTGACTTGGATCTTGGGTACTTCTGAGTCTCCCCAGGGGAGTCAGTCCTCGTCTCGAGTGCGGGCCTGCACGTGCGCTTTCCTCTCGAGCTGTAGCAGCAGTGTCACGCTGGCTTAAGACCTTGTGTGGCGTCGGTGCCGGAACCTGAGAATTCCTCTCCAGTGCTGACATGGATTTTGGGGTACTTCTGAGTCTCCCCAGGGGAGTCAGTCCTCGTCTCGAGTGGGGGCCTGCAGGTGCGCTTTCCTCTCGAGCTCTAGTAGCAGTGTCACGCTTCCCTTCGCTTGGATCAAGGGATCTGTGGCTTTCCCTCGGGGCTTTCCCATGAGGCTTTCCCACGGGGCTTTCCAACGAGGCTTTCCCACAGGGCTGTCCCACATGCCACCGTGGTGTGAGTCGATCCTCGGCTTGAAAGTGGAGGCAGTGCAGGGAAAACAGGTTTCCCTGGAATGGACTGAGACATCTGGGGGACTCTGGGAATGGTGACACGACCCTGGAGTTCCTCTGGCCTTTCTGTGGAGAGCGCCTCCTCTTGAGATGCGACGGGAAAACCGGGAATTCTTTCCCGACCACTCAGGTAAAGGATCCCTCCTCTCGAGCTAGGAGGCGGAAACAGGGCTCCTCTGGATGTGGGTGGGACTCTCGTGCTCCCTCTCGAGTGGAGACGGGTATGTCGGGGAACTTCTTGAGTTGTAGCAACCGGTGTGGAAGGACCCTATGGAAGTTCCAGATGTTAGATGTGATTTGCCTCGAGACGCCTAAGTGAATTGGCCTCATCTCCCTGGAGGGGAGAACCTCCTGGATTTTCTCGAGTTGCGGCAGGTGTTCTTGACTTACGACGGTGACCTCAGGGACCCGCTCTGCTGGCCTCAGGAAAGGCCAGTCCCCATGCGAGTTGCTCCGGGGCCTCTCGGGATTCCTCTCCAGTCGATGCTGGGCCTGAGACCTTGTCTGGATACAGTTCCGGAACCTGAGGATTCCTCTCCAGTGCTGACATGTATCTTAGGGTACTTCTGGAATCTCCCCAGGGGAGTCAGTCCTCGTCTCGAGTGGGGGCATGCACGTGCGCTTTCCTCCCGAGCTGTAGCAGCAGTGTCACGCTTCCTTCGCGGGGATCAAGGGATCTGTGGCTTTCGCTCGGCTTTACACGAGGGTTTCCCAGAGGCTTTCCACAGGGCTGTCCACGTGCCACAGTGGTGTGAGTCAATACTCTGCTTGAAAGTCGACGCAGTGCAGGGAAAACAGGTTTCCCTGGAATGGACTGAGACATCTGGGGACTCTGGGAATGGTGGCAGGACCCCTGGAGTTCCTCTCGCCTTTCCTGTGGAGAGCGCCTCCTCCTTTGAGATGCGACGAACTCCGGGAATTCTTTCCCGACCACGCAGGGAAAGGATCCCTCCTCTCGAAACTAGGAGGGCAGAAACGGGGCTCCTCTGGTGTGGACAGAACTCTCGTGTTTCCTCTCGATTTGAGACGGGTATGTCGGGGAACTTCTTGAATTGCAGCAAGGGTGTGAAGGACCCTTTGGAAGTTCCAGAGTTTAGATGAGATTAGCCTCGAGAAGCCTCAGCGGAAATGGGCCTCATCTCGCCTGGAGGGG
>NW_017208074.1:0-4110 GCF_001704415.2 Capra hircus | reverse complement strand
CTAATATCTGGAACTTCCAATGGGTCCTTCACACCCTTGCTGCCAACTCAAGAACTTCCCCGACATACCCGTCTCCACTCGAGAGGAAGCACGATGGTCCCGCCCACATCCTGAGGATCCCGTGTCCGCCTCCTATCTCGAAGAGGAGAGATCCTTTCCCTTGGCTGGCGGAAACAATTCCCCGCGTTCCCGTCGCATCTCAAGTGGAGGCGCTCTCCACAGGAAAGGCGAGAGGAACTCCAGGGTCGTGCCAGCATTCCCAGAGTCCCCCAGATGTCTCAGTCAATTCCAGGGAAACCTGCTTTCCCTGCACTGCCTCGACTCTCAAGCCGAGGATTGACTCACACCACGGTGGCACGTGGACAGCCCTGTGGGAAAGCCTCGTGGGAAAGCCTCCTGGGAAAGCCTCGAGAAAAAGCCACCGATCACTTGATCCACGCGAAGGGGAAGCGCGACAGTGCTGCTACAGCTCGAGAGGAAAGCGCACGTGCAGGCCCCCACTCGAGACGAGGACTGACTCCCCTGGGGAGACTCAGAAGTACCCCAAGTTCCATGTCAGCACTGGAGAGGAATTCTCAGGTTCCGGCACCGACGCCACACAAGGTCTTAAGCCAGCGTGACACTGCTGCTACAGCTCGAGAGGAAAGTACGTGCATGCCCCACTCGAGACAAGGACTGGCTCCCCCTGGGGAGACTCCAGAAGTACCCAAGATTCATTGTCAGCACTGGAGAGGAATCCTAAGGTTCCGGCACCAACTCCACACAAGGTCTTAGGCCCCAGCATCGACGGGAGAGGAATCCCCAGAGGCTGTGCCGAACAACTCGCATGGGGCCTGGCCTTTCCTGATGCCACCAGAGCGGGTACCTTGAGGTCCCCGTCGTGAGTCCGAGAGCACTTGCCACAACTCGAGAAAATCCAGGACGTTCTCCCTCCAGGCAAGATGAGGCCCATTTCGCTGAGGCGTCATGAGGCTAATCAAATCTAACATCTGGAACTTCCAAAGGGTCCTTCTCCCCTTGCTGCAACTCAAGAAGTTCCCCAACATACCCGTCTCCACTCGAGAGGAAGCACGAAAGTCCCGTCCACATCCAGAGGAGCCCAGATTCCGCCTCCTAGCTCGAGAGGAGGGATCCTTTCCCTGCGTGTCGGGAAAGAATTCCCAGTGTTCCCGTCCCATCTCAAGAGGGAGGCGCTCTCCACAGGAAAGGCAAGAGGAACTCCAGGGTCGTGCCACATTCCCAGAGTCCGCCAGATGTCTCAGTCCATTCCAGGGAAACCTGTTTTCCCTGCACTGCCTCGACTTTCAAGCCGAGATCGACTCACAACACGTGGCACGAGGACAGCCCAGTGGAAAGCCTCGTGGGAAAGGCTCGTGGGAAAGCCTCGTGGGAAAGCCCGTGATCCCTTGATCCACCCTAAGGGAAGAGTGACACTGCTGCTACACTCGGGAGGAAAGCGCACGTACATGCCCCACTCGAGACGAGGACTGACTCCCCTGGGGAGACTCCAAAAGTACCCCAAAATCCATGTCAGTACTGGAGAGGAATGCTCAGATTCCGGCTCCAACTCCACACAAGGTCTTAGGACCCGGCATCGTCGGGAGGGAATCCGGAGAGGCCCGAGCAACTCGTAATTGGACTAGCCTTTCCTGAGGCCACCAAAGCGGGTCCCTGAGGTCCCCGTCGTAAGTCGAGAGCACCTGCCGCTACTCGAGAAAATCCAGGAGGTTCTCCCCTCCCTGCGAGATGAAGCCCATTTCCGCTGAGCGTCTTTGAGGCTAATCACATCTAATATCTGGAACTTCCAATGTGTCCTTCACACCTTGCTGCAACTCAAGAACTTCCCCGACATACCTGTCTCCACTCGAGAGGAAGCACGATGGTCCCGCCCACATCCTGAGGATCCCCGTGTCCGCCTCCTATCTCGAGAGGAGAGATCCTTTCCCTGCGTGGTCGGGAAACAATTCCCCGCGTTCCCGTCGCATCACAAGTGGAGGCGCTCTCCACAGGAAAGGCGAGAGGAACTCCAGGGTCGTGCCAGCATTCCCAGAGTCCCCAGATGTCTCAGTCAATTCCAGGGAAACCTGCTTTCCCTGCACTGCCTCGACTCTCAAGCCGAGGATTGACTCACACCACGGTGGCACGTGGGACAGCCCTGTGGGAAAGCCTCGGTGGGAAAGCCTCCTGGGAAAGCCTCGAGAAAAAGCCACCGATCACTTGATCCACGCGAAGGGAAGCGCGACAGAGCTGCTACAGCTCGAGAGGAAAGCGCACGTGCAGGCCCCACTCGAGACGAGGACTGACTCCCCTGGGGAGACTCAGAAGTACCCAAGTTTCCATGTCAGCACTGGAGAGGAATTCTCAGGTTCCGGCACCGACGCCACACAAGGTCTTAAGCCAGCGTGACACTGCTGCTACAGCTCGAGAGGAAAGCGTACGTGCATGCCCCACTCGAGACAAGGACTGGCTCCCCTGGGGAGACTCCAGAAGTACCCCAAGATTCATGTCAGCACTGGAGAGGAATCTAAGGTTCCGGCACCAACTCCACACAAGGTCTTAGCCCCAGCATCGACGGGAGAGGAATCCCCAGAGGCTGTCGAACAACTCGCATGGGGCCTGGCCTTTCCTGATGCACCAGATCGGGTACCTGAGGTCCCCGTCGTAAGTCGAGTGCACCTGCCGCAACTAGAGAAAATCCAGGAGGTTCTCCCTCCAGGTGAGATGAGGGCCCATTTCCGGCTGAGGCGTCTTAAGCTAATCAAATCTAACATCTGGAACGTCCAAAGGGTCCTTCACGCCCTTGCTGCAACTCAAGAAGTTCCCCGACATACCCGTCTTCACTCAAGAGGAAGCACAAGAGTCCCGCCCACATCCAGAGGAGCCCCGTTTCCGCCTCCTAGCTAGAGAGGAGGGATCCTTTCCCTGCGTGGTCGGGAAAGAATTCTCGGTGCTCCCGTCGCATCTCAGGAGGAGCGCTCTCCACAGGAAAGGCGAGAGGAACTCCAGGGTCGTGCACATTGCCAGAGTCCCCAGATGTCTCAGTCCATTCCAGGGAAACCTGTTTTCCCTGCACTGCCTCGACTTTCAAGCGAGGATCGACTCACAACACGTGGCACGAGGGACAGCCTGTGGAAAGCCTCGTGGAAAGCCTCGTGGAAGCCTCGTGGAAAGCCTCGAGGGAAAGCCACAGATCCTTGATCCACGCGAAGGGAAGCGCGACACTGCTGCTACACTCGGGAGGAAAGCGCACGTGCATGCCCCACTCGAGACGAGGACTGACTCCCCTGGGGAGACTCCAGAAGTACCCAAGATCATGTCAGCACTGGAGA
The DNA here is from genome assembly GCF_001704415.2 of Capra hircus. Lineage (NCBI taxonomy): Eukaryota > Metazoa > Chordata > Mammalia > Artiodactyla > Bovidae > Capra > Capra hircus. Next base: position 781 of record NW_017208074.1, on the reverse strand, counting down.
GGAATCCTCAGGTTCCGGCACGGAATCCACACAAGGTCTTAGCCGCGGCATCACGAAAGAGGATCCCGAGAGCCCCGAGCAACTCGCATGGGACTGCCTTTCTGAGGCCACCAGAGCGGGTCCCTGAGGTCCCGTTGTAAGTCAAGATCACCTGCCCCACTCGAGAAAATCCAGGAGGTTCTCCCCTCCAGGCGAGATGAGGCCGATTTCCGCTGAGGCGTTTCGAGGCTAATCACATCTAACATTTGGAACATCCAAAGGGTCTCTCACACCCTGGCTGCAACTCAAGAAGTTCCCCGACATACCGTCTCCACTCGAGAGGAAGCACGAGAGTCCCGCCCACATCCAGAGGAGCCCCGTTTCCGCCCCTAGCTCGAGAGGAGGGATCCTTTCCCTACGTGGGGAAGGAATTTCCGGCGTTCCCGTCGCATCTCAAGATAAGGCGCCTCTCCACAGGAAAGGCGAGAGGAACTCCAGGGTCGTGCCACCATTCCAGAGTCCCCAGATGTCTCAGTCCATTCCAGGGAAACCTGTTTTCCCTGCACTGCCTCGACTTTTCAAGGCGAGGATCAACTCACACCACGGTGGCACCTGGACAGGCCCTGTAGGAAAGCCTCGTGGAAAGCCTAGAGGGAAAGCCCGTGATCCCTTGATCCACCCTAAGGGAAGAGTGACACTGCTGCTACAGCTCGGGAGGAAAGCGCACGTGCATGCCCCCACTCGAGACGAGGACTGACTCCCCTGGGAGACTCCAAAAAGTACCCAAAAATCCATGTCAGTA
>NW_017208073.1:0-4111 GCF_001704415.2 Capra hircus | reverse complement strand
TGGCTGTTGTCTGGGTTCCTGCCCAGCCCCAACTCAGGGAAGCAGCCCCTGAGGCAAGACCTGCTGGAGGAGCCCTGCGCCCCCGCCTGATAGGCGAGTGCACAGCCAGCAGGGAAGCGAGCCTCCTCGGGAAGAGGAGGCAGCAAGTCCCGTCAAGCTGAAATCCCTGCTTACACGAAGCTAAGTGCGACTCCAGTACGGCAGATCTCTAGCTCTGTTCAGAGGCCCGATCTGGCAGAGTTCCTGGCACCAAGATGCTCTGCCATAGGCGAGCCTTGCGCAGACTTGCCTTGCTTTAAGGCTCCTCCCCAGGAAGGAGCAGGTGTGTGAGGCTCGGAAACGCCACTGGCGCCTTCCTGGCTTCAGCTCTACCCCTGCCTTGCCTTTGCACTTAGGTCCCAAGCGTCCTTGAGGAGGGCTTAGGGCTGGTGGGTTGCACACTGCCAAGGGCTCCAGCAGTGAAAGCTCTGTCAGAGGGAAGCGAAGGGCAACAGCAGGGCTCCTTCAGCGTTCCTTGGCCGCCCAGACAAAGCTCCGCACGGAGAGCACCAGGTTCCAAGGGCCCCTGGCTGGGTTTTGCATCCCCACACTCCCAGAGGCTGACTCCGTGGGTGCCTAGAAAGTGTGTGAGAGACGTAGGTTCCCTAGCACTCTCCTCCCCAGCAGAGACATGTGCAGTGGTTGGGGCCTATCCTGCGTGTCTGGGTTCCCGCCCACAGCCCCAACTCAGGGAAGCAGCCCCTGAGGCAAGACCTGCTGGAGGAGCCCTGCGCGCCCGCCTGATAGGCGAGAGCACAGCCAGCAGTGTAGCGAGCCTCCTCGGAGAAGAGGAGGCAGCCGAGCCCAGTCAAGAGGAAAGCCCTGCTTGCACGGAGCTAAGTGGCCTCCAGTACGGCAGAGCTCTAGCTCTGCTCAGAGCCCCGATCTGGCAGAGTTTCTGGCGCGAGGCTGCTCGGCCGGGGCTCGCCTTGCCCAGACTTGCCTTGCTTTTAGGCTCCCTCCCCAGGAAGGAGCTGTCTGAGCGAGCCTGGGAGACGCCACTGGTGCCTTCCTTGCCTCAGCTCCAATCCTGCCTTGCCTTTGCACATAGGTGCCAGGCGTCGTTGGGAGGGCTTAGGGGGTGGTGGTTGCACACTGCCAAGGGCTTCAGCAGTGAGAGCTCTGTCAGAGGGAAGGGAAGGGCAACTGCAGGGCTCCTCCAGCGGTTTCTAGGCCGCCTAGAATCAGCGCCGCACCGAGAGCACCAGGCTCCCAGGGCCCCTGGCTGGGGTTTTCAGCCCGCACACACGGAGGCTGATTCCTTGGGTGCCCAGAAAGTGTATGACAGACGTAGGTTCCCTAGCACTCTCCTCCCCAGCAGAGACATGTGCAGGTGGTTGGGGCCTGATCCTGCGTGTCTGGGTTCCTGCCCACAGCCCCAACTCAGGGAAGCAGCCCCTGAGGCAAGACCTGCTGGAGGAGCCCTGCGCCCCCGCCTGATAGGCGAGTGCACAGCCAGCAGGAAGCGAGCCTCCTCGGGGAAGAGGAGGCAGCCCAGCCCCGTCAAGTTGAAAGCCCTGCTTGCACGGAGCTAAGTGCGCCTCCAGTACGGCAGAGCTCTAGCTCTGCTCAGAGCCCCGATCTGGCAGAGTTCCTGGCGCGAGGCTGCTCTGCCGGGGGCTAGCCTTGCCCAGACTTGCCTTGCTTTTAGGCTGCCTCTCCAGGAAGGAGCAGGCAGCAGGAGCCTGGGAGTCGCCACTGGCGCCTTTCTTGCCTCAGCTCCAATCCTGCCTTGCCTTTGCACTTAGGTCCCAGTCCTCCTTAAGGAGAGCTTAGGGCTGGTGGGTTGCACACTGCCAAGGGCTCCAGCAGTGAGAATTCTGTCAGAGGAAGGGAAGGGCAACTGCAGGGCTCCTCCAGCGGTTGCTTGGCCGCCCAGATTCAGCGCCACACGGAGAGCACCAGGCTCCCAGGTCCCCTGGCTGGGGTTTTCAGCCCCGCACACACGGAGGCTGATTCCTTGGGTGCCCAGAAAGTGTATGACAGACGTAGGTTCCCTAGCACTCTCCTCCCCAGCAGAGACATGTGCAGGTGTTTGGGGCCTGATCCTGCGTGTCTGGGTTCCTGCCCACAGCCCCAACTCAGGGGAAGCAGCCCCTGAGGCAAGACCTGCTGGAGGAGCCCTGCGCCCCCGCCTGATAGGCGAGTGCACAGCCAGCAGGGAAGCGAGCCTCCTCGGGGAAGAGGAGGCAGCAAGTCCCCGTCAAGCTGAAATCCCTGCTTACACGAAGCTAAGTGCGACTCCAGTACGGCAGATCTCTAGCTCTGTTCAGAGGCCCGATCTGGCAGAGTTCCTGGCACCAAGATGCTCTGCCATAGGCGAGCCTTGCGCAGACTTGCCTTGCTTTAAGGCTCCCTCCCCAGGAAGGAGCAGGCTGTGTGAGGCTCGGAAACGCCACTGGCGCCTTCCTGGCTTCAGCTCTACCCCTGCCTTGCCTTTGCACTTAGGTCCCAAGCGTCCTTGAGGAGGGCTTAGGGGCTGGTGGGTTGCACACTGCCAAGGGCTCCAGCAGTGAAAGCTCTGTCAGAGGGAAGCGAAGGGCAACAGCAGGGCTCCTTCAGCGGTTCCTTGGCCGCCCAGACAAAGCTCCGCACGGAGAGCACCAGGTTCCAAGGGCCCCTGGCTGGTTTTGCATCCCCACACTCCCAGAGGCTGACTCCGTGGGTGCCTAGAAAGTGTGTGAGAGACGTAGGTTCCCTAGCACTCTCCTCCCCAGCAGAGACATGTGCAGGTGGTTGGGGCCTTATCCTGCGTGTCTGGGTTCCCGCCCACAGCCTCAACTCAGGGGAAGCAGCCCCTGAGGCAAGACCTGCTGGAGGAGCCCTGCGCGCCCGCCTGATAGGCGAGAGCACAGCCAGCAGTGTAGCGAGCCTCCTCGGGAGAAGAGGAGGCAGCCGAGCCCAGTCAAGAGGAAAGCCCTGCTTGCACGGAGCTAAGTGGCCTCCAGTACGGCAGAGCTCTAGCTCTGCTCAGAGCCCCGATCTGGCAGAGTTTCTGGCGCGAGGCTGCTCGGCGGGGGCTCGCCTTGCCCAGACTTGCCTTGCTTTTAGGCTCCCTCCCAGGAAGGAGCTGTCTGAGCGAGCCTGGGAGACGCCACTGGTGCCTTCCTTGCCTCAGCTCCAATCCTGCCTTGCCTTTGCACATAGGTGCCAGGCGTGTTGGGGAGGCTTAGGGGGGTGGTGGGTTGCACACTGCCAAGGGCTTCAGCAGTGAGAGCTCTGTCAGAGGGAAGGGAAGGGCAACTGCAGGGCTCCTCCAGCGGTTTCTAGGCCGCCTAGAATCAGCGCCGCACCGAGAGCACCAGGCTCCCAGGGCCCCTGGCTGGGGTTTTCAGCCCCGCACACACGGAGGCTGATTCCTTGGGTGCCCAGAAAGTGTATGACAGACGTAGGTTCCCTAGCACTCTCCTCCCCAGCAGAGACATGTGCAGGTGTTGGGGCCTGATCCTGCGTGTCTGGGTTCCTGCCCACAGCCCCAACTCAGGGGAAGCAGCCCCTGAGGCAAGACCTGCTGGAGGAGCCCTGCGCCCCGCCTGATAGGCGAGTGCACAGCCAGCAGGAAGCGAGCCTCCTCGGGGGAAGAGGAGGCAGCAAGTCCCCGTCAAGCTGAAATCCCTGCTTACACGAAGCTAAGTGCGACTCCAGTACGGCAGATCTCTAGCTCTGTTCAGAGGCCCGATCTGGCAGAGTTCCTGGCACCAAGATGCTCTGCCATAGGCGAGCCTTGCGCAGACTTGCCTTGCTTTTAGGCTCCTCCCCAGGAAAGAGCAGGCTGTGTGAGGCTCGGAAACGCCACTGGCGCCTTCCTTGCTTCAGCTCTACCCCTGCCTTGCCTTTGCACTTAGGTCCCAAGCGTCCTTGAGGAGGGCTTAGGGCTGGTGGGTTGCACACTGCCAAGGGCTCCAGCAGTGAAAGCTCTGTCAGAGGGAAGCGAAGGCAACAGCAGGCTCCTTCAGCGGTTCCTTGGCCGCCCAGACAAAGCTCCGCACGGAGAGCACCAGGTTCCAAGGGCCCTGGCTGGGTTTTGCATCCCCACACTCCCAAGGCTGACTCCGTGGTGCCTAGAAAGTGT
>NW_017208072.1:0-4112 GCF_001704415.2 Capra hircus | reverse complement strand
CCTCCCGAGCTGTAGCAGCTAGTGTCACGCTTCCCTTCGCGTGGATCAAGGGATCTGTGGCTTTCTCTTTCACGAGGCTTTCCACGAGGCTTTCCCACAGGGCTATCCAAGTGCCACTGTGGTGTCAGTCGATCCTCGCTTGAAAGTCGAGGAATTGCAGGGAAAAAGTTTTTCCGGGGAATGGACTGAGACACCTGGGGTACTCTGGGAATGGTGGCACGTCCCTGGAGTTCCTCTCGCCTTTCTTGTGGGAAGCACTCCTCTTGAGATGTGTCGGATGGCCGGGAAATCTTTCCCGACCACGCCAGGAAACGGATCCCTCCTCTCGAGCTATGAGGCGGAAACGGGGGCTCCTCTGGATGTGGGTGGGACTATCGTGCTTCCTCTCGAGTGGTGACGGCTATGTCGGGGAACTTCTTGAGTTGCAGCAAGGGTGGGAAGGACCCTTTGGAAGTTTAGAGGTTAGGTGTGATTAGCCTGGTGACGCCTCACAGGAAATGGACTCAAACTCGCCTGGAGGGAGAACTTCCTGGATTTTGCGAGTAGCGGCAGGAGCTTTCGACGAACGACGTGGACCTCAGGGACCCGCTCTGGTAGCCTCAGGAAAGGCCAGTCCCCATGCGAATTACTTGGGAGCCTGTCTGGATTCCTCTCTCGTCGATGCTGGGGCCTAAGTCCTTGTGTGGAGTCGGTGCCGCAAACTGAGGATTCCTCTCCAGTGCTGACATGGATCTTGGGGTACTTCTGGAGTTTCCCCAGGGGAGTCAGTCCTCGTCTCAAGTGGAGAAATGCACGTGCGCTTTGCTCCCGAGCTGTAGCAGCAGTGTCATGCTTCCTTCGCTTGGATCAAGGATCTGTGGCCTTTCCCTCGAGGCTTTCCTCGAGCTTTCCCACGGGGCTTTCCCACGAGTCTTTCCCACAGGTCTGTCCCACGTGCCACCGTGGTGTGAATCGATCCTTGGCTTGAAAGTCGAGGCAGTGCAGGGAAAACAGGTTTCCCTGCAGTGGACTGAGACATCTGGGGACTCTGGGAATGGTGGCACGACCCTGGAGTTCCTCTCGCCTTTCCTTTGGAGAGCGCTCCTCTTGAGATTCGATGGAAACGCAGGGAATTCTTTCCCGAGCACGCAGGGAAAGGAACCCTCCTCCCGAGCTAGGAGGTGGAAACGGGGCTCCTCTGGATGTGGGCGGACCCTCGTGCTTTCTCTCGAGTGGAGACGGGTATGTCGGGGACTTCTTGAGTTGCAGCAAGGGTGTGAAGGACCCTTTGGAAGTTCCAGAGGTTAGGTGTGATTAGCCTCGAGACGGCTCAGCGGAAATGGGACTCATCTCGCCTGGAGGGGAGAACCTCCTGGATTTTCTCGAGTGTTGCGGCAGGTGCTCTCGACTTACGACGGGGACCTCAGGCACCCGCTCTGGTGGCCTCAGGATAGGCCAGTCCCATGCGAGTTGCTCGGGGCCTCTCGAGATTCCTCTCCACTCGATGCTGGGCTAAGATATGGTGTGGAGTGGGTGCCGTAACCTGAGGATTCCTCTCCAGTGGTGACATGGATCTTGGGTACTTCTGGAGTCTCCCCAGGGGAGTCAGTCCTCGTCTCGAGTGGGGGCATGCACGTGCTCTTTCCTCCAAGCTCTAGCGCAGTGTCACGCTTCCCTTCGCGTGGATCAAGGGATCTGTGGCTTTCCCCTCGAGGCTTTCCCACGAGGCTTTCCCACGTGGCTTTCCCACAGGGCTCTCCACGTGCCACCGAGGTGTGAGTCGATCCTCAGCTTGAAAGTCGAGGCAGTGCAGGGAAAACAGGTTTCCCTGGAATGGACTGAGACATCTGGGGACTCTGGGAATGGTGGCACGACCCTGGAATTCCTCTCGCCTCTCCTGTGTTGAGCGCCTCCTCTTGAAATGCGACAGGAAAGCCACGAATTCTTTCCCGATCACGCAGGGAAAGGATCCCTCCTCTCGAGATAGGAGGCGGAGTCGGGGCTCCTCTGGATGTGGGCAGAACTCTGGTGCTTCCTCTCGAGTGGAGACGGGTATGTCGGGGAACTTCTTGAGTTGCAGCAAGGGGTGTGAAGGACCCTTGGAAGTTCAGAGGTTAGGTGTGATTAGCCTCGAGAAGCGTCAGCGGAAATGGGCCTCATCTCGCCTGGAGGGGAGAACCTCCTGGATTTTCTCGAGTTGCTGCAGGTGCTCTCGACTTACGACGGGGACCTCAGGGACCCGCTCTAGTGGCCTCAGGAAAGGCCAGTCCCATGCGAGTTGCTAGGGCGCCTCTAGGATTCCACTCCTGTCGATGGCGGGCCTAAGATCTTCTGTGTAGTCGGTGCCGTAACCTGAGCATTCCTCTCCAGTGCCTACATGGATCTTGGGTACTTCTGGAGTCTCCCCAGGGGAGTCAGACCTCGTCTCGAGTGGGGCATGCACGTGCGCTTTCCTCCGAGCTGTAGCAGCAGTGTCACCCTTCCCTTCGCGTGGATCAAGGGATCTGTGGCTTACCCTCGAGGCTTTCCCACGAGGCTTTCCACAGGTCTGTCCCAGGTGTCACTGTGGTCTGAGTCGATCCTCGGCTTGAAAGTCGACGCAGTGCAGAGAAAACAGTTTTCCCTGGAATGGACTGAGACATCTGGGGGACTCTGGGAATGGTGCATGACCCTTGAGTTCTTCTCGCCTTTCTGTGGAGAGCGGCCTCCTCTTGAGATCGACCCGAACTCCGGGAATTCTTCCCAACCACGCAGGGAAAGGATCCCTCCTCTCGAGCTAGGAGGCAGAAACGGGGCTCCTCTGGATGTGGGCAGAACTCTCTTGTTTCGTCTCGAGTGTAGACGGGTATGTCGGGAACTTCTTGAGTTGCAGCAAGGGTGTGAAGGACCCTTTGGAAGTTCCAGAGGTTAGGTGTGATTAGCCTCGAGAAGCCTCAGCGGAAATGGGCCTCATCTCGCCTGGAGGGGAGAACCTCCTGGATTTTCTCGAGTTGCGGCAGGTGCTCTCGACTTAAGACAGGGACCTCAGGGACCCGCTCTGGTGGCCTCCCAGAAAGGCCAGTCCCCATGCGAGTTGCTCGGAGGGCTCTCGGGATTCCTCTCCCGTCGATGCCGGAGCCTAGACCTTGTGTGGAGTCGGTGCCAGAACCTGAGAATTCTTGTCCATTGCTGACTTGGATCTTGGGTATTCTGAGTCTCCCCAGGGGATCAGTCCTCGTCTCGAGTGCGGGCCTGCACGTGCGCTTTCCTCTCGAGCCGTAGCAACAGTGTCACACTTCCCTTCGCTTGGATCAAGGGATCTGCGGCTTACCCTCGAGGATTTCCCACGAGTCTTTCCCACGAGGCTTTCCCACAGGGCTGTCCCACGTGCCACCGTGGTGTGAGTCGATCCTCGTCTTGAAAGTCGAGGCAGTGCAGGGAAAACAGGTTTCCCTAGAATGGACTGAGACATCTGGGGGACTCTGGGAATGGTGGCACGACCCTGGAGTTCCTCTCGCCTTTCCTGTTGGAGAGCGCCTCCTCTTGAGATGCGACAGGAACGCCGGGAATTCTTTCCCGACCACGCAAGGAATGGATGCTCCTTTCGAGTTAGGAGGCTGAAACGGGGGCTCCTCTGGATGTGGGCGGGACTTTCGTGCTTCCTCTCGAGTGGAGACGGGTAAGTTGGGGAACTTCTTGAGTTGCAGCAAGAGTGTCAATGACGCTTTGGAAGCCCAGAGTTTAGGTGTGATTAGCTTGGAGACGCCTCAGCGCAAATGGGCCCTCATCTCGCCTGGATGGGAGAACCTCCTGGATTTTCCTGAGTTGCGGCCAGGTGCTCTCGACTTACGAATGGGGACCTCAGGGACCCGCTCTTGTGGCCTCAGGAAAGGGCAGTCCCATGCGAGCTGCTCGGGGGCCACTCGGGATTCCTCTCCCGTCATTCCCGGGGCCTAAGATCTTGTGTGGAGTGGGTGCCGGAACCTGAGGATTTCATCTCCAGTGGTGAATGGATCTTGGGGGTACTTTTGGAGTCTTCCCAGCGGAGACAGTCCTCGTCTCGAGTGGGGCATGTACGTGCGTTTTCCTTCGAGCTGTAGCAGCAGTGTCCCGCTTCCATTTGCGTGGATCAAGGGATGTGTGGCTTTCCTCGA